>NW_026614858.1:80000-100102 GCF_030052815.1 Hevea brasiliensis | reverse complement strand
GGTGCAGATTTCCAGAGTGTAATTATCTGATCGTAAACCATCAAGAAGCAATCCGGCACGTTGGACGGCTTAGCTGGTTTACAGCCTAATCTGCCTGGCTGGTAAAGGCTAGGGTAGCGACTTCCTCGTAACTTGACAAACCTCAGCAGCTCTTCCAAATGGCAAGATCCGTACCCGGAATCTATAGGGTTCGAGCTGGGGCTTTAAAGAGGTTACGGGACTAAGATCCTAGTTGGAACGATCTAAGCATCAGTGTTTTCGAACATCACTCTACGATATAAACGGACTGTAAATCTCTTCTCTAAAATATAATAAAGCAGTCCCCCGGCAGGGCCAAGCAAGAGCAAGCCAAGCAGTCTAGAGCAGTCAAGGAAGGTGGGATATAGCTAGGTTATGGAATCCTACCAATCTACTTAAACGAATCAATCTCCCACTTCTCCTACTCCTACGATATGTACACGAACTAAAGGCATGCCGAATGGAAAGAACACCGCACTAAAGCTCGGACAGGAGAGGATATAGGCGCTGGAACAGGACTAAGACCTAGAAAAGTGGATGTTGCCACCAGTGTCAGTCCTCGAGAAATGGGACTGGTTCTGCATGTCCTCCCGAGTTGGGTGGAAGGTTTACATACCAAATTAAAGCCTTGCCTGTCTTTAAGCCCGTTGGTCTTGTTTTTCAAGAGTGAATCGGAAATGAGCTGTTAACAGTGGAGTTATCGGATATGTTTATTTGCTTATTTTATAAGATATGTTACGAATGAAAGAAACAATAGAGCTAACTCGTAACAAACAATCTACTTAGTAGCAGTGGTAATTATATAATTAACCGGAGCCGTAGGATCATATTAATCGGGGAGTGTGGCACCTTTACTATAGGCTATGGTCTAACTTCTATTAAATCAAGTGTTGTTTGTTCAGTAAATACTTTCAATTTTTTAAAGGAGATGAAGACTGTGCCTTCGACCACTTAGAAGTGGATTTACGGATACGCAGCCCTACTAATAGAAGGGCGGAGACCAGCTACTTTTTTAACAGCACAGATCTTCACGTCCATGAGAACCAACGACAAAAGTGAAAACAATGCATCCGGGGATGTTTTAAGCTATTAAATTACCTTTGCCTCTCTCCCGTTCTATGCCCCTAGTTTCAGAGAAGTAATCGATAGAGGCAGGAATCAAAGTAAAATTCACACTCATTGAATTGTTGGGAAAACATCCGATGCTCACTCTCCCTGCTATTGCTGGATCAATCAGCCCCGGTTGCACTCGAACCACCTATCTCAAATTGCTTTATTAATGCAAATTCTCTTCTTCTGGTCTGTCTAACTAACGCCGGAAGGGTGCTTCCTTTCTACAAAGCCTACTGTCAGAAAGAATGACCCAACTATTGATGAAAACTGCCTTAAAGACAAGGTTCACTAATCTCGAGTTTTAGTCCACTCACGACTGATTACCTATCAGCACCATTTTAAGAGGCCTTAAAGCTTTATTAATTGGTGTCTTCGCATGTTTAATGAGGATCTGTTTGTAGTTTCAGTGAATCTGAACGGAAAGGTAGGGTTATCAATTAAGGTAGCTAAAATTAAAGCGTGTGGAAACAGATCCGGGAGATAGATGCAAGAAGGAGAATCCTCCGTTCCATTATCTGTTTAAGGCAACAAGAGGATCGGTCGCCCCGAGGCTTCCTCAAGTCCCTTGTTGGTGGATATACTTTTAATATACAGGTTCATATGATTTGTAAAACCCTTTAAACTGGGGAATCAGATGGATTGAAACTAATTTAGTTTCGTATATCGAGTTTATCTTCTTTCCGGTCTAATTTGCTCTTGGTTTTACCTTAGTCCAGTTTGGAATCCTCTCCTTTACATTGACAGTCGAGCTATGTCGAGAATCTATACCGGGAATTTCTACTACTTATGTGAGTGACTACGCCTATACAGTGGCCTATCGGGGAGGAACCAGCTCTTATAGACGATATTAGGAAAGAGAGAGGGGGTTGTACCAGCTATATCAAGCAGAATACTTCCTTACCTTCCTACAATTAAATTAGCCCCTATTTCAAAAGTACCCCTATTCCTATTTAATTTAGGGGGTTGAGGCGAGAAATGGCTTGATGAACCGTTCCGTTCGACACGCACCGGCCCCATTCACTTGCTTATCGTAGAGGCTGTGGTACACAGTGCCCCACAACTATGAAGAGTATAGTGGGTTGAAACACGAGAGTGCCCGCCCTTTCAAGTAGGCCACTTTTTCCGGAACACAGTCCGGGATAACCATAACCGTGTATATATATATATTTCTTCGATGCTGTCATTTCGAAATGCCCGCTTCAACCGCTGTTTCACCTCCCAAAAGAAAAGTTGGCTTGACGAGCGTGGAGCAATAAAACCAAAAATAACTTTCTTGTCCTTCTACTTAAGGGGCAAAGAGAAGCGCTGTTGCTACTGAGAAAACGAACGGTCAGCGCGAAAGTTCAAGACTTAGCCGAGCGTTAGCGAAGCTAGATTCTCATAGCGAGGCGCTTCGAGTTAGCGAAGCGCTGTAGTAGCGTCGAAGCCCTATGTGCTATAATGCTGAGCCAAGGACGCTCCGCCTTATCTATAGAAGCAGTCAACTGAGTTCTGAACGAATTAGCTCCTTGGTAATGGCTTAATCTATAGATAGAAAGCCCTATGATGGGAAACTACCACGTTAGGTTTGGAGAGAGATGGGACCGGTTATATAATAGGGGGAGCGGATGCAAGCTTTTTTCTTTCAATAGCCGGCCAAATGACTACAGGATCATCGGTCTACTCTACCTCAATTCACCATTTCGAACTTTATACAGAAGGTTTTTCCGTACCAGCTTCTTCTACCTATACCGCAGTTGAAGCACCTAAAGGAGAATTTGGTGTCTTTCTGGTCAGTAATGGAAGCAATCGTCCCTACAGTCGTAAAATAAGAGCACCTGGCTCTGCCCATTCACAAGGACTCGATTCTATGTCCAAACATCACATGCCAGCAGATGTGGTCACCATCATAGGTACTCAAGATATTGTGTTTGGAGAGGTGGATAGATAGGAAAGTTTACTTTCTCGATCAGGACCCTAGCTTTATTGCAAGCCAAAACTTAGTATACGCACAATCCAACCCTTCATTCTACATTCCAAGCAATGCCCAAAGACTCCCATGCCTTTCTTGGTCGGACCAACCCAACCGGCGATTTCCGACAAGTCTTTCTTCATTTTTCGAGCAAAAAGCGGAACTACAAAAGTTTCATTTTCCATGGATAGATTTCTTTCTGATCACATCACTACACTTGGAGTCGGACTCATTCTTTCGATAGCTATTTTTGGTGCTTATAAAGCTGGCCAAGTTTTAGAACGAAGTACTCTTTAGGAACGTATAAATGAGTTGGATCTAGAAAAACTTAAACAAAAGACCGAATCAAAACTAGAGATGCTTTGGAAAGATTATAGTGATACGAATGGAAATATGCAATTACCAGAAGGACTCAGTTTCAAAGACATAGTGGAACATTCCTTTATTATAGACGAGAATATAAAAGAAAAAATTCTCGGGCTAAACAAAATATATTTGGATCTCATTAGTAATGGCACGGACAGTAGCTACTTTGTTTACATTCTGGATACGTATGGCCATATTGTAGGTATGTAGTTAGGACTTGGTTTTTTACTATGCAGAGGACTACAAAGGTGAAAGAAAAGACAGGATGTATTCCGACGAAATGCTATTGATTTTAGGAGGACTATAATGAGGAGGACGACAGACCCATCACGATCGACTAAAAGGAAAGTAGCTTGATTGGTTCAAATCCAATTCGTGAGATGGCAGTGATCTTTAATAGTAAGAATTCTTCCAGTCGGGAAAGGTCGTCTCCGGGACTAGGTAAGGAAGCAATAGTAGCTGTGTCCGACAATGCTGAATCTCTTTCTTTTTTAGGGAGTTGATTCAGTCACTCCAGGTACCCGTGGGAAAGATTGACTTCAGTAAAAGTAAAAAGGAGACTGCTGTCATATCAGCGCACCAGGGAGTAGCTGTCCCGTGCTCAGAAAGAGGTGTAGGCTTCACCTAAGGGAAAGGATTCGCATGAGGATGATTGAAGAGAGCTAAAGCAAGCCATCACTCCTAGCGTGAAAAAGTGCATTTCGCCCAATTCACTAATCAAAACAAGGGAGCGAAAGCAGCTCGACTGATAAGGAGAGGAGCGAAAGCAAGCAAAATTGCATCTTTCCCTAAGCAAGTTGCTACCCCGACGATCTGAATCGCATCCGTAACTAGCGAGAAAATGTCATTTTTTAGGCTATCCACCATGATGTCTGGGGACTACGGGATCGCTCTCAAACCGGAGATCTTACTAGCAGAAAACATGATCAAAGGAGGGCATATAGGTCATACCATTACACTGGTGTAAACTTCTGTTATTTACCCTTTATTTTTGCGGACTATTCCCTGGCCGAGTTCTTTCAGAGGAAAGGATGAAAAGCCCCAATGTCAAGAAAGCAGGGTGGTCAGCCAAACTCCTACACTAGTTAGAAAAACCTTTCTCTAAACATGTAAGTCATCTGTTAAGGACGGCCATACATCATCATTATCTATGTCATTCCATAATAAGTAGCTGCCTTCCAAGCGAGTGGCTCCGCTCCTTCCTCTCTGTGCTTGTTAGATAGTATCCTGTCTCTAATTCCACTTCTTTCTTCTTAGTTCAAGTAGGAATTCCGGTTTATGGTTGTTAGATAGAAGTAAGCCAGTCTGCCAGTACCAGTTGCTGTCCAAAGAAGGGTAGCATTCCTAGTAGCGCTGAAGTGTGCCAAGCCAGGAGATGAACCTTCCGTTTAGTCTCACTCAATAGAAGCTTGATTTGGGGTGGGGGGATACTTGGTCAATGCGCTCGTGTACCGTTGGGTCCGATCAGGCTTCTCCTTGAGATGTGAATGCGAACATTTCCTTCTTTTATTCTATAGTGGTTGCTACTGCCTATGTCGATGAAGTGACATTCAAATCATCTACCGATCCGATGGTCAAGCCTGAAGGCTTCTCCCTTTGTTGCCTCTTTAAATAAGAAATTTGCTTAAGTTTCAGCTGAAAATGATTTCTTTCGCTGTCCGACCCCGGCACTCATAGTACCTCTGGTCTTTGAGCGGCCCAAAGCTGCTTCACTTCTTGGGTCAGCATTTGAACTCGTTGGCTAAGCCCTTTCAGCTTCGTACTTGACAGCAAGACACTCTTTGTCCTCCGCTGATGTTCTCCCTTATCCATTGAGCTAGGCACTTATCTTAGTCTCGGAACTGTTTGCCAGTCATAGTGATGAGTGGGAACTCTGATCGCTCATCCATGAGCTGGCGGTTTCATTCACCTAGCTGGCACTATCGTCATTGATGATGCCCAGGATAGTCTTCATTTATAATAGGAGGAGCTCCTTCTCCTCTTCTTCCTGACCCTGAAATGCGGGAAGGTCAGGTAGTCTATGTTAACCTGGAAACCTGCCTGTGAGCCTTTTTTCCTTCTGGTCTAGTGGCCTAAAGGCTGCTATGGCTTCCTTCCCGGGCGGGACGCTTCATATATCAATCGAATGTTAGACCTCATCTCATCAAGAAATAGCGTATATAGACTCACCCTTTAGACTATCAGTTCCTTGCTTTCCCCTGTCCTGGGGCTTTCTTGCTACCGTTTGACTGACTTGCTTTCGCGCTTGTTTGATGGAAGATAGGTGTCAGGCTCATAAGGGGATCACTCCTATAATAAAGAAAAGAAGGTGAGAACTCATCATCAAGGCGGTTTTCTTTCTAGTTCTACTGTCGAAGAACTCAATTGCTTAATCTAAGATGTAAGATTGAATGTAAATGCTAGAAGTTTGCTTGTTTCATACAGCAGTCACCCAAGCAGCTTTTCCAAACCCCTCTATGTCAATATCATGAGATGCAGCTCGTGTAAATCGACTGTTAGAACTCATCCCTATGTCTACTCATGTACTCTAGCTTCGCTAATGAGATAGGGGAAAGCGAATCAATGAAATGAGATGTCAATGCCCGTGCTTCCTTCCCCCGACATGGCATGGGATAGAGGTTCAACCTAAGACATGATAGAATGTTTCATTCCACTCCGCTGCAAACCTTGTCAATTGTTCTGCTCTCAGAAAAATGGCTTGAACCGCCTTTCGCTAATCTATTGGGGAACCTCATGCTGGGAGTGCCCTTTCTTGCTTGTCAGCCGTTGGGCTACCACTCCTATGATTTTGGGTAAGCCCCTTCTCCCATTCTTGTTGGCCTTGGCTTGGCACCGGCCGAAAGTCAATGAGATGATTCCGAAGGCTTTCTCCTTCTACTCAAAGGCTTACTTACCCGATTAGAAAAGAAATGGGAGACCTTTTTGGTACGCCCTTCTTCTATAAGTTCCGCTCTTTCAACTCCTAAAGCTTCTGCTTCATCAAATCAAAGAAAGGTTTTCGGGGACGAAGGTGAGAAATCATACATGAATGCTGCTTCCAACCAAGATGCTGTTCTCCTCGATGGGGTGCTTTTCGCCCGGTTGCATTTCTTTCTCGTACAGGAACCCGGACTTGAACTTCAGGAATGGCAGTGGAACTGCTTTATAGGTCGGAACTCGTTCACCTCTTCTTCCAACCAATGCTTGCCATGGCCAGTGCTTCCTTGTTCTTATCTCCATAGAAAGCGAACCTTCTAAGACCAATTCAGTTTCATGCTCCTTATCCTTACCCAGAGACAGGGCTACTGGTTCTGTCTTTACTTACTTATTCTTTCTCCTCCTCTAAGGGGATACATAATCAAAGCAGCTGGTCAAACTCAATCTCTTCAAATATAAAGGGAATCCGTCTAAATTTTCCTTCCCGCTTCTCCGCTTCATTCTCTTCATATCGTTCCCAAGGTTCATTCTACTGCTGCCAAGCTTCCGCATTTACACGAGGGTGGTCTTCTCGCAACGATCTTCCTTTCTTCAGGAATGGTGTCAGTCAATTGGTGTATAGGCCATCTCGGTCCAGTTCAGAATTGATCTCTATTTTCAATCCCGCTTCCTTGTTAGCTGGGAAAGCCCTCCTATATGAAGCAGAGAATGATCGATCGAAGACTGAAAAGATAGAATCAGATGTTTTAAGCATCGGTTGCGACATCGAATGAGACTTATCCAGGGAGCAAAGACTCCGGTTGTCTTTTGTCTTTGAAGAAGTAAAACGCAGCCTAGAAAGACGCTACGAAGCGGACCCAATGCCCCCAAGCGAAAGCGCTGTGCTGCATGGAAGCCGTCATTACTCCGGGAAACAAGAGGAAAGGAAAGGGGGACATTGAATATCTTCGCAAATACCTTTATGAGCAGCTGTCACGCTCATAGCAATGATTGAATGTGGTAGATGAGAGCGCAGAACCACCGAGATCACTTAGGTAAGCAGTAGAAAAAGAACAAAGCAGCATTCATTAAAAACCGGAACATCACAGAGAATATCTTTCTAGCTCATAAACTTGTGAGGAATTTCCATAAGGATAGAGGACCAGCTCCATTTTGTATGAAGGTGGACTTCAAGAAAGCTTATGACAAGGTCTCTTGGAACGCGTTTGGGGTGTCTCAGACAGATGAGCTTCCCCCCAACCTGGATCGAGTGGATACAGGCCTGCATTTCAACCACCTCCTATGCAGTTTTAGTGAATGGCTCCCCCTCTTTTTTTTCTTTCCTGGGAAGAGAGGTTTTAGACAAGGGGACCTAAGGACGTAATCGAGACTAGCGGCCTTAATTAAATTAGTAAAGGGGAAACAAATGACCCTCAGGCCGGGGAGGAGAAGCAGTCTGGCCTTTACTTCAACGGACAGAGCTGGCCCCATACTCTAGTGCAAAGGCCTTCAAACCCTTATCTATTAAATAAGAACCCTAATCAGCATATCAGTTATTAGTTGGATGAGCGCTTCTAACAAAGCTGTGGAAAAGAAAGAACCTAAGGCCGGAGATGCCTTACAGAGATGCCTTGCCTTCAACGGAAGGAGATGGACTAGCCTTAACTCAAGGTCACAGATCGCTACTAACGGCGCTTGCATACGAGAAAAGCAGGCCTTTACTGCAAGACCGTAGCGGAAACAAAGAGCGGTCAAAGATCACTGGAGGCACCCAAAGAAAGAAGCCGTAATGCACCGAATGAGAATACTTCACCTATTATTAGACTAGAGCCGGAATCGCTAATAACGTCGCTTGAGGCAAGGAAAGCCCTAAGGCCCAATAGAGTATGGCGCTCCTCACGGCGCCAACCCAACTATTAAATGGAATGGGCACCGAAAGAGATGGCCTTGCTAGTGGGATTTATTTACAATGCTAAAACCAGCTCTTATTGATGAAAGGGCTTTCTTAGTAGGGCACGCGCATAGAGAAAGGTTAGGAATTCGCCCTCACGGAATCTATACGGCCCTATAAAGAAAGTCAAGAAAGGTTGGTTGGGTGAGCGAACAAGATGGGATGAGGTTGGGCTTATATCAAACAAAGTGAAATGAATCTCGAGAAGGTTTGTTTTTCTACAATTCATGGATCACTGCTTTAATCTGAACATATTAAGTATCTCGATCTCGGTATTTCGTGAGTTAGCTACTTTGAATGAAAGGTCAATCACCTCCATAGAGAGAAGAGATTCTCGTTTCGGGTACTTTCCTTTGATTTGTGAAAGGAGAAAGAGCGAGAAAGAGCGGCCCTTAATAAGAATTCGCCCCTTTTTTCTCTTATAATAATTGCGGATTAGCTTAATAGTAGGGAAGATTTGTCGCCCACCAGCAACGGTAAGCAAGAGAGTCAGAGTATGGGTCGGCCTGGGGAATAGAAGAGAAAGAGGGGGTGAATGGATCACAGGCGATTTCGTATCCGGGAGCAATTCCTTTGATTCTTTACAGAAATCCAAGCACAAAAGGAGAGACTTTACTAATACTAATAGGGCTCCATCAAGTCGGGCTTCGGGGTTGAAGGAAAGAACGAATCAATCGCGGGCATCCAAAGCGCCCCTTTACAATTATGGGTAGCCCTTTACTGAACTGATTAGGCGTGTCCCTTTACTAGTTAGGGCTGCAATCGAAAGATCGGGTCTCAAGCTCAAGTTTCAGTCAGTAATTGGTAATTGCATATAATTTCATAGGCAAGAAAGTCCATTGCTTGCATGTAACGAAAAGTGCTGATTTCAACCCGGGTTTTGGACCAACTGCAAACTCAGGATCGGAGATATTGTCAGTGATCCACGATTTGCGTAACCTTTATTTGATTTGGGCAAAGGATTTGATCAAGATTCTATTGGTATTTCATCGTGGAAGCAAGATTCTATTGCCTCGCAATCGAAAGCATGGTGATGGTAGCTACCTTCGCTGCCATCAGGCCGGAAGTCATATAGATAGGGGGGTGAGAAAGGTGGATTTTCTCAAGAGCCCCATAGCATATATATAAGATATAAGATAGGTGGGTGCTTGAGATCTTCCTATCCTGGTGAGCAAGAACGCATTTTCGGGGCAGGCCTTTCAGTGCTTTCTAGCAGCCGTGGGAGGCGGTTGTGAGGGAAAGATCGATTTTTTGATTTACCCACCCGCCCTTGATCTTTGGCTTAGCCACGCGTACCGAGTCGAAATCCGGACAAAAGAATTCTTCACCCAGCAAAACTCTAGCTATTGACTTGGATGTGTCCTCACTCACAAGACAAGTCCCATTTTGATACAAAAGTATGCCCAACAAACGAAAGTTTTCATGATCTTGATGCTTTTACATTGAATTTCCATAGGCAAGCCATACTAGCCTGATCCTGGGACTCCTCTCTACGTGATTTGATTTGAAGATAGGGTTTGTTCCCAGCCAGCGGACTTGCATTCTAGCCTATTTGCCTTATGCCTATTCCCGCCAGTAGATAAGTTGGTGGAGGTATTTAGTACTAGCTTACTGAACAACAGGAATATAGGTGATATCCCAGTTAGGCAACACTTCATCAGGGTGGCATGGGCGAATTCCATCATCAGTTTCATGAGCGGAGGAGTTTGGAGCGGATATAGCCTACGTGGAACTTTCCCTCTAGCGTACCTAACTTGTGAAAAGCATGATTTACGATATGCAAAGATTATTAGGTAGGAAGGTTTCTCAATCTGACATCGCCTGCTCCCTATCCTGATTCATGTGAAGGAGCGAAGCTTTTTCTTGCAAAAGCTATTCTCTTCTTTCTGCGTGGCTATCTTTACTACTGATTCAATGCAATGAATCCTTATTAGATGGTGAGAATCCGGTCTTTTCGGCATAAGAAGTCTTGGCTCTTTACCATGACCAATCCCAAAGCTACCCATCTTCCTGTGTGTGCTATCTAGAATAAGGAAGTCCAGGACAAGTCATTCAATCTCCACTCCAATTATTACTCATCCGGATCAGAGCGACAAAGACAAGCTTGTTTCGCTGGTCTCTCGGCATAACGGGTCTTAGCTTTTCCTGTTCACGACCTGACCTTCTTTCATCAGCTCTTCTTGCTAACGTCTTCACTTTCAAGGAGAGAAGTCACCTGACCCAGGAAACCCACGAGTGAACTTAGGCTTGCTTTCTCGCAGCATCCATCCTAAGAGAATAGAACAGGGATAGGGATCCTCGAATAGGAAGGAAGTGGCACTGGTATTGAATTCCTTTCTCTTACGAAATGTGAGTTGGAAATGCTTTAAGCTTGATGTAGCACTTTAGCTTGGTTGGCACTAGGATAGGAAAGACTTTATTCTTGTCGCTGACTTCTCTTTCTGGGTGTGGACGAGACAAAGTCTGATCCGTCTTCTGCTTGAACGGTGATATCTATAATAAGGAATACCTGTCACAAGTAGAGAAAAGCCCTTCATTGCTAGTAGTGCACTCAATTCGCCAAGGAGCGGGGAAGAAGAGCTTCTTCTTATTCAATACTAGCTGACCCAGCCTATCCATCTCAGTGGGCAAGTCACATCCCGCGCTGGGCTTAGTCCTTCAAATCGGATTCTTGGCAGATCGTCTGCTATTTAAGATTCCAATTCAAAGTCTGATCTTGCTAGGCTAGAAATTGAATAATCGATTAAAGAAAGGAGCTCGGATGAAAGCTCTCCCACCTTCGTAATGTAGTAGCTATACTTCCTATTCTTTTCCTTGTCGAGCGGAGGAAGCGGCAAAGAATTGCGTTAAAGCCTCTCTTCCTATGATTATGGAACTCAAGTCTGAAAGAGTTTTGCCCCTAAAAAAGAAAAAGAATGTCATCCGGCTTTGTAAAATAAGTTCGTTCGCTACCTTTACTTTACAGAATACCGAGAGTTAGGAGTGTCCACACATCGGTGTGAATAACATGTAAAGGAGACGATGCATGCACAGAAACATCAGAAAAGGGAAGTTTATGATGCTTTCCAAGTTGACAATGAGAACAAAATTAGAAAGACTTAGATGAGACAGAGAGCTTATTGACTGCAGAAGAGAGCGCAAAACTGGGACTCCAGCATGGGCCAGCTGACGATGCCAAGTGGACAACGGAACACGAGCAGCAACACAAGCAGAAACTGATGACCAGGCAGGGCGGGATGAAGCAAGCAGCAAGGGATTGGCTGAATAGAACAGATGCGACCGGGAATGGATATTGAATGGAAAGAACGAAAGCGACGTACGTACTGGATTGACCAGCGTGTGCCAACTACTCTACTTCCCTATTTCTTACTTTTTCACCTCCTTTTGGTGCACTCTTTCCCCAATTCCCTGATAGAGAAGAAAGAGATAAGCAATGATCGGACTAGACCAATGAAAGCGGACCAAGGTTTTTATTCGTTAGCCAAGCGCCTCTATTACAGAAGGAAAGCGATGCGCCCTATTGACTAGCCGAAGAACATTCTTATAAAAGAATGAATGGGAAGCAGGTCCGGTCTATATTGCTAGAGTTATCTTTACTTCACCCCCACGTACTCTCTATTCAACTATTTGAATTACGTCTCTAAGCTTCACCTTTACTTTAGTTCCTGCTGAGACTTATTTACTCTCTACTATAGTTGAATGGAAGATTAATTTACTAAGTCTCAAATAATGTCTTTTTGAGTCCCCATAGTGCATTCCCTCACATAGTCTGTAGAGTAATTTCTCACTAAGAAGGATTGCAATATAAAAAAGAGAATTCCAGATTGAAGATCTCTTGACCCATATACGATCCAGTTCTACATCTTAGCGCTGAACTAATGAATAGAGATTGAGCTTCACTTCGCGAATCGGGAATGGCATCATGTATTAAAAAGTGCTAGCGTTGACAAGAGATGAGCTAAAGAGGTGGCTGGGCAGTTGACCAGACCCTACCACATACAGACAGCAAGCAAGAGCTGTGCCGGCTTATCCCGAAAATGATGAAATTCCCAAATGCTACTACCTCTTTGCTAAGCACAGGAATGCTTGATCGAGAAAAGCAAGTAAAAAAACAGCAGGATACGGAATATGAAGGGGCTGGAGGTAGGCCAATGACCAATTGAAGAGTTACAGAAAAAGTATAAAGCCCTCAATCATGCTCTTGCCAGTGGCATATACTCGCCGATTAAGGCAAATTCGGCGCTCCACGAAAAACATAGGGTCGTCCCTGGACTTAAGGAAGGCAAAACAAAAGTGCCCCTATGACTCTGGTTCTAGTGAAAGCGATGAAAGTATAGCTGTGCTCCAGTTTTTCAGGTAAAGGTTATACGGTGAAGAGCCCGGTCAAGGCGACCTTATTAAAGAGAACATTCGGGACATAAAAGCCTATGGTAATCTCGTCCTTAGTTGCCGAATCTAATGGAGGCGACGGATCAACCGTAATTTTCAGGTAAAATGAGGCCTCTCCTTTACAGTCGAGTATCTTCAAACCTCGACGGGATGGGAACTCCTACTCTGACTATAGTTGCGATCTCTAAGTGGGATTTTCAGTCATCTATCCCTTTTCTTTCCCTAGCGAGTGAAGAACGAGTGGATGTTTTGAACGAGTGTTGAGCGAGTGAAGTGCCCCATAAGCAATAAGGGCGAGTTATATTTATTAATTCCGTGAGCAGCGATTGAACTGAACGTTCCAAGTGCATCCAGCAGGAATCGAACCTACGAATTTGCCCCTTTATCCTTGTTTAGGTTGGGCGCTTTAACCATTCAGCCATGGACGCAAAGAGACTCAGCGAGTGAACTAGGTTTTGCATTCCTTCTCGAGCTTCTATTTCTTCCGTTAAAGGAGATTCGAGAAAAGATGGAATAGGAAGACGTGTTTCCAGAACAAACAAGATACGGGTTGAGAAGGGGAAGTTAGCAAAGTTAGACAAGATTGGAATGGGCATAGGAACATGTATTGATGTACCAGATCGGCTAATGCTCCCAGGTTGATGCGATGTATTCCACCAGTTGACTGAAGACTTGATTATTGGTATATCGATCGGTCCAGTACGGATTGAAATAGAAGCCGGTTCGACAGGAAGCTTTTGAAAACGCAGTGCACCCAGGTAAATAAGGAACGAGATGAATACAGAGGTTAAACGAGCATCCCACACCCAAAAGGTTCCCACATAGGTCTTCCTGAAACCCCCAGTAACTAAGGTAAACAACGTAATTTAAGCACCCATTTCTGTACCGGTTCCGGAAGAGCGAAGAAAAAGGGGATGTTTTGTTAATAGGAAAAAGAAAGTGTTGATAGCCGTAGCGATATAAACAAGAATACTCATCCGAGCCGCAGGAACATGTACATACGGAATACGAGAATTTCCACCTTGTTGAAGATCTAGTGTTGCTACCAGAATAGTTAAATGAATTGCCATCGCTGTTAAGAACAACCGAGATCCAATGAGAATTTGCGCATAGCTTCTGGTCTTTGACATCAAAAAAGAAGGTTGTAATAACGAAACGGACATGTGAGAATTTGGTCCTAGCTAGTGGAACAAGAAAGACATGGATCTATATTCAATACGCAATCAAAGGATTTCCAACGAAGAATTCCCTGCTTTGTTTTCGCTCCGCTCGTGCGTGGCACTCCTACTGCGGAGCGGCATACCGAAAAAAGAAAGGTTTTGGAAAAAAAAAGTCGATTCCCTATTGTGACCAAGAGCACATATCGAATACGATTCGGTTATGGTACTCGTGACTCTGCTGGTGTCTGCCACTGCCTCACACTTAAATGCCGCCAGCTCTGTCTTCCTACTTTTAGGCATCCGCGACCTGGTTGGTCCGTCCAAGCTTATACTCTAGCACCATATCAATCAAACTTGGCAAGTTTGTCTTGCTTGCCATCGTCCCTGTTTTGGCGTGAGTTTTTTCTGGGTCAGGAAGTCACTCGTCGCCACATTATCCGTCTTGACCACGAATCGTGACCCGCCTCCACGTTCTCAAGTAGTGCACTCTTGCTTTCATCTCCTTCTCTTGACCACGCCTCTCGGTCTCATTGAGCTTTCGGCTCATATGCTACTGGGTTACCTTATTGTACTAGCACACCGCCTATGGCATAGTCTGACGCATCCGTGTGTACTTCAAATGGCTTAGTGTGATCTGGCAACTGCAATACGGGGTCATCAATCACTGCCTGCTTTAGGTCCTCAAAAGCTCTTGACACTCTTCCGATCAGTGCAGTGCCATGATCGGTCCGTACGTCCTTCTTTAGGAGATTTTTGAGTTGAGCAGCCCTCTTCGAGTAACTTACGATGAATCTTCGGTAATAGTTCACGAGCCCTAAAAACGATTTTAGCTCACTCACCTTGGTGGGTGCTTGCCACTCCTCGATGGCTCTGATGCCCATCCAATGCCCTAGGAATAGGATCTCCGTCTGTTCAAAGGAGCATTTCTCTTCTTTATTTACATAGAGGTGATTCTTCCTTAATACCTTAAAAACGGTCCGGAGGTGGCTAACGTGGTCGTTTAACGAATAGCTATAGCCCACGATTAAAGTATACCACCAGTCGTCTAAGTACGGGTGGAATAGCTCATTGTGGAGGGTGCAGAACGTGGCAGGGGCATTGGTGAGTCCAAAAGAAAAGGCATAACCAGATCAAACGCCCGGTTGGTTGCTTGCTTTTCACACGGGTCGTCTTTGGCTCGTCTCCTTCCGCGATACGCACCTGGTAGTAGCCCGACTGTAGATCCAACTTCGAGAAGTATCTCGCGCTTCTTCTGGAATAAAACAGGGGCTCCCAACCTTTTCCCCAGCAATATAGGGAAAACAGCCTTGGAGGCTGGAATATAAATATTTATTCTTAATAGGCCTCTATGATTTCCTGTAATTCTTTCCTGAGCTCAATCAATCCTCTTAACTAATAGATGCTAGTTGGGGGCCATCTACAAACCTAGCCCCAGTCTAAATAGTTGGGGTTTGGCTCCAGGCTCCAACTCGATCTTGTGGTAGACTGCCCTCCTAGGGGGCACTCGGCAACTCACTCGTGGGGCATGATATTCCATAATTTCTCAAGTACTTGCTGCACTTCCTGAGAAAGAAGTCGTCTTGGTATTGGATCCGCTCTTCTGTTAGCATGAACATGAATTAGATTCTATTCATCTTCTTTATTCTTAAGAGAACTCCCACCTGAACCATTCTTAAGACCACAAAGCACTATCGAATGAGTTCTAATATATAAGATTTAAACGTACACAAGTGGACAAATCTTTCACTCACTGAGAAGTGAAAACCTGTGACTAGATCGTCCTGAAGACGGATGCGACGGGAAGAAGTGGCATTTGAAAGTGTTGCTGACTTAACATTTAGGTTTCGGCATAACAAAGCTTGCACTGTCTTTTCGCACTTAGGCGCACAGCGTGCCATTGGTAATGATTCTACTACGGTGCCACAAATTCGCAAGCTGATCCTAAGTAATCGTTGTTGTTCATTTGATACCGGAGGAACTACATCGTTAGGATTGGGCAATAGCTGCGATTCTTCCTGAATAGCCTGGATTCTCCTGTCGAGAGTCACTTTGAAAGTCTTACCTAAACTCTTCCGACTGAATATGATAAAGCCTATAAAACAACGAGCTACTATCATTTCTTCATTATAGATTGAGATCTTCTTCGAACTTAATGCACAAATAGATAGAATAGCAGCAAATAACATCTTTCTAGCCTGCATATTCGTGGAACTCAATCTCATTTAGAAAGCTTATCTCTATCTTTCAGCAACTGAACGGGAAGTGGTTTAGGAAAGGACTTTAGAATCGGATGCGCTCGCCCAGCGAGAAAGGCCCTGACCCTGCCAACCAAGTCAAAATAAAAAAGAAAGAAGAGAACGAAAGGAGAAGAGAACTTCGTATTTTTTTTGGTAATTCTCTAGGAGTCATGTTTAACCTTGAATGCTATTAATAAATTCTACAGCAATAGTCCCTCGGACTCGGAAAGTAATAACGAAAATGGCTAACCCAATAGCAGATTCCGCAGCTGCCACCGTTGGAACCAATGAAGCAAATGATTGACCCATCATATCATCCGAAGAAACGGAAAATACCAAAAAGTTCAAATTCACAGCTAATAACATTGATTCAATTGGCATTGACATAATAGGAATATTTCGTCTATTAAGGAGGATTCCCCGAATACCTAAAATAGAGATGATCATAGAAAATGTGAAATATTTGATAGGATCCATTTCGGGAACGTGGAATGTAAGAGAAATTCAAATGTTATAACTCCAGTACGTCAGGAACGCTATGTCATTTACAACCCCGGCGTATTTCGGATGCTTGAAGGCCCTGCTGACCTGAAGTGATTTAGAAAGATTCTTCTTTTTCGATGGTGATCGGTGATGGTATCCATAGCGTTACTTATTTTTCGGAATATTCTAAGAATTAGAAATCCAGAAAAATCCGTCAATAAATGACGAACCCCATTATACAGATGATAGGACAGGGCTAAGGCAGTAATCTCGACGGAGATTAGGATGAGCTTTGATGAAAAAAAGAAGAATTGGTAGAAATTCTCATAGGTGAAGCAAATCAAACCTATTTTCAGACAAAGAAGATAAAAACAAAACTATAGTGGCTAGGAAAGCCCTGGAGATTCTATGGGAAATTGAACGTCGAAGTAAGCTGTGGCTTATAAATAGGAAGATGAGGAGATAACGGGCGAAGGATATTCATGATATTAGGTTGATTTATGTTCATTCGCTCTACTGCGGAGCGGCATACCGAAAAAGAAAGGTTTTGGAAAAAAGTCAGTACTATAGCCCCAATCATGGCTACTAATAAAATAAGACTAGGAACCAAAACCAGACGAAATAGTAGGTATAAAGTAAATTGCCCAATGTTTCCAAATTAGTCCAACTTCGTACCTTTCCGGCATAAACTGTATATCTCAGAGAGGTCGTATTTCTTTGGGTTGGTAGTATTCGTAGGAGATTATTGGCCGGGGTTCTGCTTGCACCAGTCGTTGATAACCTCGATTAACTTTTGTGCTGCTTTGGCGCCGGTTTTAGGCCTTCGTCCCCTCAGAATGTTCAAGTATATCTAATTGGTTCATGAGGTGGTGAAGTTTTTGTGAACTCGCAGTTTTCAGCCCTAGTTTATCATAAACAGAGCTTAGAATATCAGATCTCATGGTTATGCGATTAAAAGAAGATAAAACCTCTGAGATTCGATGTTCTACCGCTAGGAGGATGGCGCAGCCTGAAGTTGCGCTTCTGGTCTGGACTGGGCGAAACTTCAAAACTTCTGCCGACTCCGGGACTCGGAGCTTGAAATATTCTATTCGAAGTGATTGAGTCGGGGCGTTTGTCCAGCGCCGCCCAGAGCTCATCTTGCGGCACGCTCACCACCGAGCTAGACGGGCCAGACGGTCCTGCATGCGGGTCGAAAGGGGGCTGAGGACAGGGGTTTGCCCTGTGGATGCTGAAGATATGACGTTTTTGTCAGAACTGGCTCCTCTGAGACATCATGTTGCAACAGCCCCACATATCCTCAGACATCACAAGAGCCCCCACTAGGAGACCAAAGTAGCTGAAGGAGCAAAGAGGAAGTAGATAGCCTTGCTGAAAAGGCTACACATTAGTTCACCTCCAAAAAAGTGACATCTAGGCTGATTAGCTGAAAGAATGAATAGAATACACATAGCAATACTAAAACAATAGTAATTTTACTGTAATTTACTACAGAATTAGACATTCTACTGCACTGGGGCAACAATTTTTCTGTATAGATCGAACTATTTGAATATAAAATGAAAATTACGCCTAACAGTATCAAAGAAACTATGAAAATAATAACTAAAGAAACTAAAATAGGAGCAAATTCTACCCTCACCACAGCCCACTTCCTTCTATCGCTCCTTAGTTAGCGGAGCGGCATACCGAAAAGAAAAAGCCCTTATTCGATTCGAACCGATGACTGAAGCCTCTTTCTTTAAGGACCGCGTGACTCTTCTTTTGAGGAAAGACAGAACTTTTCTTTATATACAAATTTTCGGTCCACAAGGCATGCAAGCGAGGCCTATGTGGAAGAAAGAAAGAAAACTGCAGGCACTCTACAACAACAAGAGAAAGGCCAGTCATGGAACCCCAACCCAATCCCACCGGAGAACCCATGCATTCAATTAGAAAAACCTTTCTGCTTTGCTATCTAATCACTTCCCACTACCAAAAGGAAACTAGTGGTAGAAGGTGACTTGTTCATTTATGAAATTAGAACCTTGCTTTAGGGACGAGTGAGGAGTAGAGTAGGGGAAGTCCTAACCCTAACTGAGAGAGGATCCACGGTGGCTACAGGAAAGCAGAGCCAGCGCGAAGGCGGAACAAGACTGCAGATCTTTCTTTGTTTATAAAAGACCTTGGAACGTTTAACACCAAACAAATATCAAAGCAGAGTGGCAGCAGTGATCAACTCGCTTATGGCATCTGAGCGGAGTGCCTTCTTACTTTGCGAACATGCCATATTCATAGCCATAGACCGATGGAGCAAGAAGAATTCCTTGCTAAGAGATCTCCGGACAGCTTACTTACAACTTTAAGAGATTCCCAGCAACATATCAGGATCTAGCTTTAAGATAGAAGATGCATCATAAGATAAATGAGCTAATCAAACGAGCGATTAAGCTGAAACAGCAAGGAGACTGATAGCGAAGGTAGGAATAGCCTGACTTGCAAAGGCAAAGGATATGGTTTTAAGCGAGTCAATAACGGGCATATAAGATCCGGGGATAGGGATACTTTTAAGGATCTTTTCTATCAGCTGAAGTAAAAATAAGGATATAGCCGCTGCTAGGAATTAGATTCATCACCTCCTATGCCAGGAAAGCAGTCAGGGGAAGTTCGATCTAAGAAAGGACAGGCAGGCTCAAGTGCTGAGTCGGGCATGGTTCCCATCCGGTTCTAGCCAGCGAAGTGAGCCGGTCTTCCTCCTTTACTACCTAAAAGTGAGAGGATAAGGAATGCTACTCTAATGGAGCGGAGAACTATCTTCGTTAGAAGCAGCTAAGCGGAGTCTTGAAATAGATCCGGGTTCACCATTTTTAATGGTATTTATTATGTATGGCTGCCCAGAAAGAAGTATCATCGGCGTTAGGGTCGGAGAATGCCGGGTTTGAAGGACTGACGGAGCGCTAACTAGGATGTCTTTACCGAGGGGCGTAGTGTAAAACTAACAATATCTCGTATAGTTATATCGAAAAAAAAAACTACAAGCAACTACATCAACAATTACATTGCCTGACGTGAACTCTAGTCGCTCGCTACGCTCATATATTCATTTGTATATGTCAATAAATAAATGTATACAAGGCTGCTTCCTGTATTACCTGCCAGGGCAGGGATCCTCGCCCAATCCGGAAAGAAGAAGAAGAAAGAAATTCAATCTGAGGAGGCCAGTCAGCAATTCTAGGAGGAAGGGCGAAAGTGGACAGGGATTTTTGCTTTGGCTGCCCTTTCCCTGTTGAACGGTTCCAGTTAGGCGGATTGGTCTCTGCTACACTATCTGAACGATATTAGAAAGCATCGCCAACATATATCATTAATAGTAATAGTCTAGAATCAATCTATTTGTGTCTAATCTTGCTTTTGGATGGATTTTTTCCTATTTCTATGAGCTTCTAGGTCATACGAGGGGAAAATGACAAGTTTCGTATGAAAGGGAGGGGGTTATGTCCTTTCAAGGTACAAGTTCTTCCCCGGAGACACCTTACCCTACTTAGCTTGGGTTATTAAGC
>NW_026614858.1:70000-72500 GCF_030052815.1 Hevea brasiliensis | reverse complement strand
CATAAACTTCTTCCCTTGAGGTTAACTCCAAGACTAATGTGTATATTTCTGCTTCATTCACTTCCTGAACAGTTTTTGTGCTGGGGAAGAAGATGCATTGACCTTGGCAGTTCATAACCATTTCTCGTTAGAAGAAAGATTCCTCCGACCACTATACATGTGATTGGACTAGTTAATTTCGTTTCTAAAGAACTGAAACTGTCCAGAATCGGGCAGATAATGGCAGTCTACTTGGACCTATAGATAGGTTTATGGACTAGTTAATTATGTTCATAAAGAAGTAGCCTTTCCTTGTTGTCTGTTCACCTCAGGCAATGAATAAGGATTCCCTTGCTTCGTAGACAGGGTTTGTGTGAAATGAGCAGTTTATTAAGGAAAATAAAATTCCGTCTCTCAACTCAATAGGTCGACCTGAGCCATTGCTATATGGTATGAGGAGTATGATAGCGCGAATAGCACAAGGAGGAAATAGGGAGTTTACATTTCTTTTTAGTTTTCTAAGATTTCCACAGTACTCCAACAACTACTAACAGAGAGATGAACGTTCAGAATTTGGAAATGAATGCTCATAACTTCAAAGGGAAGGAAGAGATTGTTAATCGGAAGGAAGTCAGTCTTCTTACAACTTACTATCAAATTAATCCTGACGTGGTCTCGAAACATAACGCTTGTTGAACAATTTGCCCATCTGCAAAGAGAAGGGCTACGTTGATCAACTAAAGCATGAAACGAGATGCAAAGAACAGAGGCAAGCTTAGAGAGGACCTCCCAAACTGACACATAAGACTCTTCTACCATACGCATATCTAAAGCCGTAAGTCAAAAATCACCCCAAAACCTTCTATTCGTTCCCCAACAAGTGGATCTTAAGGCACGAAAGGAAGACTTGGGCGCAAGGAGAAAGGAGATAAAGACCAGAACTGAACTCTTCCTCTTCTCCTCTAGGTTCCGTTTCCGTTCCTAGCGAGCTAACATCAAACAATTCCTTCCAAACTATCCTGCTATTCATTCCTCCGCTTGCCAATCACCTCCAAACTCAAAACAAAGAAAGCCCAGCCGGGAAGGCAAAAGAAGGATTCCCATTCCCTGCCTGGCAAGAGACTGCATGTAAGGATCTCACAATCGAAGGAAGCGCTTACTTACCAATGTACCTCCAACTCGATGAAGTGCACTCCCAGCGAGAAGGAATGACACTTTCACTGCCAACTCAACAGCTCGAAGTGGAATCGAACCACGAAGGATTTTCAGTCCTTTGCTCTAACCAGCTGAGCTCTCCGAAAACAACGTTCGACTTGCATGTGTTAAGCATATAGCTAGCCTTCCTTCTGACTGAGCAAAATAGGAAATTTCGATCCGCCGGAACATAAGCTTTCTTATCTGGGCGCCACCCGCGGCGGAACAGTCTTAAGTGGGTGCGGAGTCGAACCGCATGAGGATTTACAGTCCCAGATGCACGGTTTCATGGATTTACTATCCGCTGGAGCTACCTGAACCACTTTCCGAAAGTCTCTTTCTTCTTTACGTAATTTCATTTCGCCTGCGAACGATTACTTAAGCCTCTAAGGGCCGCGTTACTTTTTCTCTTTGAAGAAAGACGAACTCTTCTTTATATACTACAATTGTCAGTCTAGTTCGCCACAAGCCGAAAGGAGGCTAGCTGGTTTGATTCACTCTTATGAAGAGAAATCCTTGCGCGGCACAAAAATTATATATCTTTTTCCATTATCGGCTGCATGCTATCTCAGCTATGTGTACACCGCCGCGTCGAGACTCTCTTTCGAAAGTGAGATCTCCACGGATAGATCATTCCTAAATGAAACCTTTAGATAGATCATTCCTAAATGAAACCTTTCTCTTATATACGATACCACCTCTCTCGTTAGTCTACTCATGGTACTCGGTAATACGCTCGTGATAGAGTATTCGTGCAAGAGCGCTTACAGCAGCTCGTAGCTATTGTATGCATGGGAGTGAAGAGATATTGATTGCACGAGCTAGCCATCCATAGTTGTCAGCTTCCCTTACCCCACAACCCTCACCTGTGCCCTCACTAAAATTCAATGAAAGGCAGACCCCATAGAAGTAAGCCTGAGCCAGCTCAGTGAAGACTTCTAAAATACCCTCCAGCCAGACCACAGAAACATACAGAACAAAAAATTCGCACTCAACCTACCCCAACACCTATTCCCATTACCACGCCTCCACAGAACCTCAGAAACACGTACCAGCCACCATCACTATCCCTAAACCTTCACCTATCGTTATCTCAACCCCACCCTTTTCTATAAGTAAGAGAAAGTAAGGCTTTCAAAGGTGCCTTGGGCATATGAAACCAGGACGGTAGCAGTGAAAGTGAAGAAGAAAGAGGGTGAAGAATGAAAACTCTAAAAAAAAAAGAAGAAAAGAATAATTGTTAAAGAAGGATGGTTGGTGGGTAGGGCGTACCTAAGCGAGCAAGGGAGCACGGCGCGAAGAAGCCCTCTCACAGCCCCCTACACCG
>NW_026614858.1:7500-65000 GCF_030052815.1 Hevea brasiliensis | reverse complement strand
GAGTCGAAGTGGGGTTCCGTCCTCCCTTGCCTTGCGACCTAGGTATTCCGTTTCTGGTTTCCCAGATTTTTTGTAATTTGTAAAGGGCCCCAGTCTTCTGTTTTTCAGCTTTTAAAAAACTCCTTGCTCGAGCTACTCGGCTAACTCTGCTTCTTTCGAAGAAGACCTTGATTTGAAAAGAGAAATCAACATCTTGCTTGATCCATTGAATGATCAAACAATTTTTCCTTGAATACTCAAGAGGATTTGGAGGACCAGCGAGGCGGGGGGAAAGAAGAGCGATCGCAAATCTCACGAATTAATTCAAGAGTAAACGTATGTGGTGGCTCCTAAACGAACTTCTCTTACATCTGATCGCAACGTCTGGTTATTTTTTTAATAGTAAGGGGCGGAGGGGTACCATTCATTTCTTTTCTGTCTCGCCATACAGGGCTTGATGTACAGTTTCCTCTTTTTCTTGCATTTATGTTGATTTGCCTATTGTCACTTTCTGGTGCTGTGACTTCTGTAAGCCCTCCTTCAGATTAAGCGGCTAAAGCGTGAGTCTCTACTTCTCAGAAAACTAAGGATTCAGAGAGGTATACAGGAAATGGGGTTTAACAACTCCTCTAGTTCCGGCCCAACTTCCGACTTAGTTCCTACGGACGTTGGAAGCGTTGACGATCTTTCTTCCTTTCCTTGTGGACATGACTACTATTTAGCTGTGCTTGATTAGTCCTCGCATGACTCTTCTTCACACTGATTGATATCCGATTCGTCGACTCGGATATCAACACCTTCTACTGATCATGGAAGCTAGTGTGGCTAATGTGTCAGCAAACTGATTCTTCGTACTCGACAGATAATTGAAGGTAATCCGTCTGAACTTTACTTTAGGCTGATATCTTCCAGATACTGTGATGGTAGGGAATGAGCTTCTGATCTTTGGTTTTCCAATCACCAGTTGTCTGAAAGATGATAAGTGACGAATCTCTATATACATCAATCTTCTTGATTCTCAGTCGAGGGCGCTTCAAAGAAGCGCCTGTAATACACGCAGAATATTCTGCGATATTGTTTGTGCAAAAGAACCTCAACTTGACAGCTATGGGAATATGGGCCTTTTTGGCGAGCTTTAAGATAGCATGTAGAAAGGGGCTGCTCCAACTCCATTTCCGTTCTGATTTACTGCACCATCAAAGAACATTTGCCAATCATGAGGAGTTTCGTATTCTTCTTCGCCTACCGCAAATAGAATAGCTTCGTCGGGGAAATTCGTCCCAAAATAAAGCTCATAGTCAGGCACGGGATGATCCGCAGGTGGTCTGCTATTGCCTGCCCCTTGCCTTACTCATGCTTCTGGGTGACGTACACAATATCGAACTCTGAGAGTAACATCTGCCACCTTGCTGTACGGCCCGTGAGGGCTGGCTTTTCAAAGAGATACTTCAGCGGGTCCATCCTTGCAATCAGCATGGTCGTATAGTTCAACATGTAGTGGCGTAGGCGTTTCGAGGCCCATGTAAGAGCACAACAGGTCTTTTCTAGAACCGTATACCTTGTCTCATAATCAGTGAACTTCTTGCTGAGATAGTAAATGGCTCTTTCCTTCCTACCCGTTTCATCGTGCTGACCAAGGACAAAACTCATGGATGCTTTCATTACTGACAGATACATCAGGAGAGGTCGACCAGGCGTTGGCGGGGAGGATTGAGTAGATATTTCTTCACTTTGTCAAACGCCTTTTGTTTTGGCAATCCTCGTTCCTTGTGTCTATCTTTTCTGAAAGGAAAGGCGGGGTCTTCTTTCTGAGCAGTTTAAAGATCGGCTCACAGATGGGTGTGGGCTGGGCAATGAACTTGCTGATGTATTGTAGCCTGCCCAAAAAAAAAGCCCTGATTTCTTTCTCTGTCTTTGGTACCGGCATGTCGATAATTGCTTTGGCTTTTGCAGGTCGACTTCGATTTCTCTTCTGCTGACAATGAACCCGAGTAGCTTACCTGACGAAGCACCAAACCTCCTCCCGGCTTTATATGCTTTTGCGGATGAATTCGAAGACTGTATTTCCGCAATCTGTCAAACACTTTCTTCAAATTCACGGTCTTCTTTAGCCCAAGACTTGGCGATCATGTCATCGACATAGACCTCCATTTCCTTGTGTTTCATATCATGAAACAGCGCAGTCATGGCTCGCTGGTACGTCGCCCCGGCATTCTTTAGACCAAACGGCATCACCTTGTAACAGAACGTGCCCTCCTATCTGATATGGTGATAAACGCCGTTTTCTCTCGGTCTTCCTCGGCCATCTTGATCTGGTTATATCAATAGAAAGCATCCATAAAGTAAAGGACAGCATCCCATGTCCAGCGGTGTTGTCCACCAGAACATCGATGTGAGGAAGAGGAAAATCATCTTTTGGGCTAGGCGTTTTTGGACTCACGGAACCAGCTTTCAAATTGAGGGAAAAACCGTTCTCGAAGAAGCGTGACCATCCAGTTGAATCTCGTTACCCTTCGCGTGTGGTTATGGGGGCGGGCCTACTTTCCACTTTGTTACTATGGAGTCGGGCGGCAAACAAGTGAATGCGATCCCGCCCTCCATCAGCCGGTGTGTGGTCTTCGCTCCTTATAGCTCTACACCGCCGCCGGTCACTTTCGCTCCTCTACCATATTCATTGATTCATTCTTTGGAAGTTAGGCACGGGACTCGATAGCGCAGGCACAAGACCTTTGAATGCAAACAAAGAATAGCGAGACCGCATATCGTTTGGAACCCAAGCTTACCTTATTATTATGAAAAGGTGAAGGTTTGATAAAGGATAGTAGGTGTAGGTCTTTCCAGCTGGATTCATTAATGCAAACGTGAACTCCAAAACTTGAAGAACTGGTCTTGGAAGGAAATATTTATTAAAATCATAATCTTTCAGAAGCTGGCATCGCTAGTTGACTCCTCCTCGTCGACAGCTAGCAGTTTCTGGACTAGCCTTCCTTGCCCGCCTCAGAATATTCCTTCCTTTTCGACTGGTGGGACGAAGTCGCATTGATTGAATCGGTTCTGGTCTTCGCTGAAAATGTGAGGCTTTACTTGACGAGTAGACCTTAGTTACCCGCTTATTGGGACCTGCAAGAAGCTGAGTTTCTTTGCTTTCAAAGTTTTTGGAAAAAAGAAAAAGTCAAAGCAGCAGACCAGTAGTTCCAGTATCCACCTTTAGAGAAATTTTTGAAGAAGGTTCCGTTTAACACTTCTTGGCCAAGCAGGAAGAGCAGAAAATAAGTGCTTTGTCGGTTGAAGGTGCTCTCTTCTCTACTCCTAGACATAGGATAGAGGCTCACTCTGAATCCATAGTATCCTCTGCATCTTATGCATCTTCTGTCTTGTCTCTTGGTTTCAGGAGCCTGTGAGCAAGAGTTCTCCCCCGAAAGTGGCTTTCTAGGAGGGAAGTGGGCTTCATTCAATGGAATGCTTTGTTGGTTCAGCTCAAGGGGTCAGGTTTTTCGGTTTAGTGTGGAGGGGGGCGCTCTTGGTTGACCTTTCTGGGACATGTTAGAATGTGAAGCTGGCAATACGTGCTTGAGTCGATGATCAATCCGCCGTTCCATCCTTCTATAGATGGTGATCAGATTTGTTAAGATCTAGAATCATCTGTGAATCCCCACTTTGATTGACCTTGACCGGTCATTGCTGGAAAATAGGGCCCTAGCCTCGTCGGCCCTCCAATTCTCAACCCAGACCTACACAAGTGGTTTTAGAACCCACATTTTGAAAAGTTCTGTTAGGTTCTTAGTAGCAGTCGGCGACCTTTTCTTCTTTTACTTCACATAGCTTTTCGTCTCCTTGATAGCTGGAAGTTCTCCAAAAGTATGAAAAGCTGGAGGACTTTGTACCATCCATTCCAGTGTGGTTGGATTCTGTTCAACAGCCCAAGGACTTGGAGCACATCTTTGTTATTTCCACTGCTTGAAGTGATTGTTACGACCACGAAGAAACGACGAATCCCAACTACGGATATATAAGAGCCAAACTGCTAAGGGCATTCCATCCAGCGTAAGCATCTGGATAATCTGGAATGCGACGTGGCATACCCGAAAGCCCTAAGAAATGCATGGGAAAGAAGGTCGGATTAACCCCGAAAAAAGTGATCCAAAAATGGATTTGACCTAAAGTTTCAGGGTATGTCCGACCAAAGATTTTACCCACCCAATAGTGAAATCCTGCAAATAAAGCAAAAACGGCTCCCATAGAAAGTACATAATGGAAATGTGCAACCACATAATAAGTATCATGTAGAGCAATGTCTAGCCCAGAATTTGCCGGGACTATTCCAGTGAGTCCTCCTATGGTGAACAAAAAGATGAACCCTACAGCAAATAACATGGGTGTTTTGTATTGTATCGAACCCCCCCACATGGTAGCGATCCAACTAAAGATTTTGATTCCAGTGGGGACAGCTATGATCATGGTAGCTGCGGTGAAGTAGGCACGGGTATCAACGTCTAAGCCCACAGTAAACATATGATGAGCCCAAACAAGAAATCCAAGAACACCTATACTGATCATGGCATAAACCATGCCTAGATACCCGAAACCCGGTGTTCCCGAAACAGTCGAAACGATATGACTTATGATACCGGATCCCGGCAGAATTAGAATGTAAACTTCAGGGTGCTTCTCTCTTCTACTAATAGTTGCGGATGAATAGAAGAAAGGTGGACTATATCATCAACTTATTCCATTTGTCTAGGAAAGCTAGCCATGCTTTATGGTGAATACTGTCAGGTTTAAATGCTTTGAGATCGTAAAGACTGTAATATTCCTCAATAAGGAAGAATCGTCGTGATTTATGACTTCGGAAAGTACTTGATTTAAAGTAATCTAGCATCATGATAACATCTTTTCGACTTTGTACAGACCATTGATAGTAACCATTTTGACTACTATCAAAGTAGATATTTCCTCCAAATACTACCTTATAAGACTCTACATCTTGTAGAAGTTTATTAGTTACTCGAATACTTAGTTGAGGTAGTTGATTCTTCATAGCGATACCAATGGTACCATCAGCATCAAAGAATCCTGCAAACCAATTTGATTGAGCATCTAGTGTAATAGGTAGAATTACAGGGATATCCAGTACTTGACAGACACGATGTAGTTGAAGTAGTCGTGCTGAATGTCGAATATGACCATTAATACAATTCATTAGTTTAATCATACCAAGTTTATTATGTAGTCGATAACGATAAGCTTTAGCACCTGATCGCATTTTAATACTTCCACCAAGCATATGTTGATATATCGTAGTGGTAGATCTTCAAGTCCTATAGTAATTTCAAGAGAAGTATATCCTTGTTTACTAACTTGAATACTTCCATCACCATCGATAATTCCAGCTAGCCACTCACAGAAGGATTTAGGATAAGTTGTTGCGCATGTAGTCTCTGAGGTTCCTACTAGACTGCTTTTATGTCGTTGGTTACCTGCTGATTGTGTCTTAGATACTCCATTTTTACTAGATCGGGGTTTTACTAGAAAACCACTTATTCACATAGTAGGAGTACCATTAAGCAGACAGTCCCAGCATACAGCGCAATGCGTATTCAGATTTTCATCTGAAAAGGGCCATTTAAAACCGAAGAACCAAAAGAGATGCTGGTATAATATGGGGTCTCCCCCTCCAGCGGGATCAAAAAAGGTTGTATTAAAGTTTCGATCGGTTAATAACATGGTAATTGCCCTGCCAGTACCGGAAGTGATAATAAAAGTGGGAATGCTGTCACTAGAACGGACCACACAAATAGGGGTGATCTATGCATAGTCATTCCAGGTCCACGCATGTTGGAGATAGTTGTTATAAAATTGATAGAACCTAAAATGGATGAAACACCAGATAGATGAAGACTAGAAATTGCTGAATCAACTGCTCCTCCAGAATGGCTGGTAATACCACTTAAGGGCGGATAGACCGTCCACCCAGTGCCGCTACCCACTTCCACTAAGGCTGAGCTTAATAGGAGTAAGAGACTTGGTGGCAACAACCAGAATGAAATATTATTTAATCGTGGAAATGCCATGTCAGGTGCACCTATCAGAATCGGAACAGACCAATTACCAGATCCACCTATCATCGCCGGCATAACCATAAAAAAGATCATTAAAAAAGCGTGAGCCGTTATTAAAACATTATAAAGTTGATGATTCCCACCAAGAATTTGATCGCCCGGTCGTGCTAATTCCATACGAATCAGTACTGAGAAGCATGTGCCCATCACTCCAGCAATGGCACCGAAGATGAAATATAAAGTCCCTATATCCTTGTGGTTAGTGGAGAACAGCCATCGGACCAGATTTGTCATAGAAATTGAATATTATTTTCTTTCGGTTCTGCTTTCTTGCTCTAAAAATTTCTTGTTCTAAAAATGAAGAAAGACTTGTCGGAAATCACCGGTTGGGTTAGGCCAACCAAGAAAGAAATGGGATTTTTGGGCGTAACATTCTTTTGCTTCTCTTACGAGATTTCGAGTTGGATGAAAAGAGCGCATTCGACTGTTTACAATTTTGAACGTAAATTCAAGGGATACTCATCGAGTGGACCCAAATAGAAAGCTCCTTCTTTGCTTTTCTTCTCTTACGTCAATTCAATTCGATGAACACAAGCCGAATCGTCCTTAACGGTGACCGATAGCGAAGTAGTACCAATTGCCATGTGCTCTAAAGCTAGTCAGGAGCTTTTACTCTTGATACGAGTCGAGTCGTCTCAACTGTTGAGTTCTCGTAACTAGCCAAAAAAGGCACTACCTACTACTTACGTCATTTCTTGTGGGAAGAGGCGAAAGGGAGGGCATCCGAAGCGGCCTTTTCTTCTTATCTTGAGGTTGGGTGCACCGATTCTCCCACAGGCTATCTATTCGGGTCGATTGGCGTGTCTTCCCTTTTTCTATCTCTTCGGTCCCTGCTTCTTCACATTGATCGATTACATGGTGTTAAGCAATTGAGATCGACCTTTCTCATGCTCCAAGCGATCAGTCCATATTGTTTCCTGTCCGATTCCCCATCCCAAGCATAGACCGGTTCCGCTCAACGTCTAATCAGTCTCCCCGGAGCGCGTTACCCCCCAGTGAGCTAGGGACAGTTATGTCCCCAACATGCTTCTGGTTTCGGCTTTAGATCGAAACCAACCTAGAGCTGGTCGTGGTCTACCCTGGGCGTATTATCGCGTTTGGTGAAAGACCCTCCACGAAAACCATCAGATAGTTGACTGAGATCTTATTCCTACTTCTCACCCTGCTGAAAATAAAAAAGTAGTTGACTTGACCGGGCTCACAAGTTTTCAATGATACCGAGGGCTTGACTCTCCAGGCTCTTTCGAACCAGATATTTAAAAACCTGGCAAAGGGAGCTACGAAACTAAGCTGCATACTTCGCCTAGAATACCTTTCTTTTTATAGTCCACTCCTGCTGCTTGTACGGAGTACGAAGTTGGGCCCAGTCTCAAGCGAAAGATAAAGCTAGGTTTGGAACCCTCATTTTGAATTATTGCTACCCACTGCACTTGAACCGCTGATGCTACCATTGATGCCTCTGCATCCCGTGCTTCTTCAACACAGAGGAGCCGAGAGAAGAACTTCAACCTCGGTCACTGAGCTAACTCCTTCTCTTCCTGTCTCGAAAGAATTAGCCCTGCCTGCAAGAGCGGTTAGGCCTTTACTAAGAACCTCGTTCCTCCTCCTGAACAGCTGATGCCTGCATATCACTGTAAGAAGAAGAATGGCATTAGAAGCTTCTCTTCCTTCAACAAAGAGCTGCTAAGCACCTAACAGTGGATTCTTCCATTCTATGTGCGAGGAGGGGATCGAAAGCCATCACCTTTACCTTTGACTCCGGAAAGACGGCAAATCAGTCTTATTGCAAAGTCTTCTCCAACTCAGCTTTCAAGGAATCCAATGATCCTCTAAACCCCGCTAACAAACTAACCTTCGGAATCCTATGTTCAAGTCAACAATCGAAATTACAACAACTAAAAAAGCATCAAATCAAAATAGCGTAGATAATCACAGAAAGTTTTGGGTGGTGCATTGGCCCAGGTCAAGAGCAGAAGCAGGATTCTGGATGGTATGCCCAAAACAAAAAAAGGCTTATTTCCAGCAGACGCAGGTACTATGCTGTTAGAACCGACGGATCCTTCGGCCGGATCCTGATGCTTCCAATGTGAACTCCGAAATGGGATACGGATTGTCAGAGTAACTACCCATAGGCCTTATCCTATATCTCTGACTAGGTGTGGCCTTCCAAGATGCATTCCTTCGTTTCATCGCGCCCTCATTAGAAGGAGAGATGAGAAGCGGCCTAATTAGAAAAGGAGAGATGAGAAAGCGGATAAACTCGTAAGATTTTATCTGTCTGTGTTTTCGTTGTCGAAACTGATATTAGTAAAGAAGAAACAATATTCTCAGTTTCGCTCGATTACAAAAGAGCTTTACGCTTCTTTCGACTCTCTTCAAGAAGAGTTGAGAACGAAGGTTGTGTCACTTATCAGTAGATATGTACCTTCATTCCAGTCGGTTCCTCTATCGACTGGTTTGAAATGGTTTCCTATTTGACTGCTTCATCAGTCCCCTATCGTTATGTGCCGGGTGATAAATTACCGTTCCATAGGATGATCTGGGACTTATTCTCGGTCGCCTTATGGGATAAGGCCTCGCTTTTGGATTTTGGTCTGCTTCGTTTATCCGAACGTGGCCCTTTTCTACTGATATGTTAGAATGGTCCTCGCAATACATTGTTCCAGTATTTAGCGATTTCTTTCCTTCCAGAGAGATTCACCTCTTTCTGAGGAAAGTGATGAAGCTTCTTACCCGTATTCAGTAAATCAATTACTACATAATACGGAATTTAGGTTCGCTTCATCAGCGGCCTTTCTTACTGGTCTGCTGACTTATAGTTAGTTGTTTTGTATGTAAGCATTCCTTATGAGACCTCCGGATGAATATCTACTGACAATGTATTCGACTGGTCGCCTGGGTTTTAATTAAGGAAGAAGGTGCTTGGAAGGTGCGAGTATTCGCTATTCCTAACGCCTTAAATTCAAGCAGGCACTACTTCGTCTCGCGCATGATTGGTGTATGTCGATCTTAAGGAAAATCCCACAAGATGGAACTTTCGATCAACCTGCACCTCTGCGCTGGTTGAAGGGTTGCATGAAGGTAAGATCTTATGATTTTTCTCTTCTGCAACTGACCGCTTTCCTCTTAAGTTCCAGAGGACAGTGATCGAGTGTTTGTTTAACAAGGTAGTCGCTTGGGTTGAGTCCGGATTACAAGTAAAATGTATTTCGGGCTCCTAACTCAGCAGAAGGCTACTTTAAGTTTTTCCGTTTTACAACGGGTCAACCCTTGGGCTTCCTATCATCCTGGCCGTTCTTCTCATTCTGTCACCACATTCTTGCCACTGTCTACTGGAAGGCGGTCGTGCCAGAGAAGGCTGGTTTGAACATTCATGCTGGAGTTCCCAGGGAAATGGCGGTACAGGTGCTTAACTGGAAGTAGCAGCAACAGAATTTAGTTTAAAGCTAACCGTCCCAATCAACTCGATCCACGCTTTCTTTGAGTCAACTCGACATTCCTCGGCCTGATCTTCAATCTTAGGTGCTATCTGAGCCGCTGGGGATGAGTATTTTTCTATTGATTCCACATGCACCTGTATCTTTCTATTGAGAGGATATGTTCAGTGTAAGCCGTGAGTGGGAACGCAGCAAGGTCATCCTCTCTTTGAAACAACCATTTGAGTCTTATTTCCTTCCTAAGTGGGGTCAATTCAAAAGGAAAATCATAGTCTTTGTTGCCTCGGTTGTCTACCGCTCCGTGGGTTGCTAGATTGGGCAGGCGGAATTGCTAAATACCAGATGAGTCCCATCGTGCTATCAGAGGCGGAATGCCCTTAAATTACTATAAATCCGGAAAATTGCACTAGAGCTCCACCTTTTTTTCTTTCTGATCGACCTGAAGCGTGGGCATCGTCCTTTGCCATAAGCGATTCTCGAAGATTATCGCATTCGATTCAAGGAGATGAAGACTGTGCCTTCGACCGCTGAGAAGTGGATTCAAACTACTGATACGCAGCCCTACTAATAGAAGGGGCGGAGACCAGCAACTTTTTAACAGCACACAAGCTATATCTTCACGTCCATGAGAACCAACGACAAAAAAAGTGAGAAACAATTCATCCTGGATCCCGTCATCTTTGAAGCTCTGAAATTACCTTGACTTTAGCCTCTCCCCGGTTCTATGTACCAGCACGAACTAATCAGAGAAGGAACCGAGAGACGCAGGAATCAAAGTAAAATTCACACTCATACGAATTTCAGGGAAAACCATCCCAACAAGATGCTCAGTCTCACCTGCTATTGCTGGATCAATCAATCAGCCCCGGTTGATACCAATTCCCACTTGGCAATGCCCTTCTCGACCAACCTAACTAAGCAAGATGACATACCAGGTCTCCTCTGAAGAAGTTCATTCTCCTCGAATCAACACATTGGAAGTCTTGCGGGGAAGTGACACAACATCAACATCTGTAATAGAGGGGTATAGCGTTGAAGCTACCATCGATGAAAGGCAGGAAAGATCCATCGCAGTTACTTTAACTCGGGAACAACTCGTATTCCTATTCTTCATACCATTTATAGTCTATCTATTGGAAAACTCATTCTCTTGACAGCAACGCCCGGGCAGACCTCTTAAGCTGTTACCCGGACGACAGAACTATGTATGCTCTGTATTATCGGAAAGCCATTCCATCCTTCTAGCAGGAAAAAGAGTGGATCCTACATCCATTCAAAAAGAAAAAGGCACTAAGACATCCAATCGAAGAAAGTGGAAGTCATGAAGGAGAGGAAGCGGAAGCAAATAACAAAAGGAAGAGAAGAAGCAAAAAGCCTATTCCGAAAGCAGTCTTTCAATGCCTGTGAACCAAGGCTAGGGTCAAGGCAAGGGTACCGCTGGTAAGTAAAAGAAAGGGGAAGCAGCATAGACCAGAGCTTAGGTCTTTCCTTTGACTCTCCCTTTCATACATAGCAGGAAACTCTCTATAGTTTATTTCTTTCCGGTTTAGCTATACCCTCTAAAGAAAGAGAGATACGTAGGTTTTTTGTCTAGCTATCCTCTTTCTCACCCATACCAATTTAGATTTCATTTTATTACATTACACCGATTGCTTGAAGCCGGTTCTTCCTCGCCTTTGAGAAGCGGGTTGTCTTTCGTCGGACTTATATATACCCGAAAGTTCGGTTAGAGCTAGTAGCTTACCCTATTGAAATTGAGAGGTTAACCTAACCGGAAACAGAATCCCTTCCAATTGAAAGCGGGAAGCCGACTACATAGGTAGGGGGCGTGCTGACTTTCTCAATTAAGGAGGTCCGCTAGCTGCTTGAGCCAAAAAGACTTCTTCATTCAACGGATTTCATTCATTCATTCACTGGCTTTCCTCTCTAAGAAGTCAGGTCGATCCAAAGCCATTGCTTGAAGCTATTTCCTTGACCGAAGTCTGCTACCGAAGCTGGATTGCTTGACACACAAGCATACCAACCCGAGGGTAGGTCAATAAGGATGGTGGTCGATCAAGCTATTCTATTAAGAAGTAGGAATCCGCTTCTCCGTGCCCTTCCATTTTCAAGGGGTAGGCCCTTCGCGGCACACAAACAATATTTGTGATTTTGTCACTGGCGCATTCGGTAGCCCCTTATAGTACGCGTGTGTGTGTGAGAGGCCTCATTCATCTCTTACCTTAAGAAGACGTCGGACTTACCGTTGGCAACTTCCTATGAAGTAGTGCTTTCTTCTTTGCTAAAGAGAATGTCAAACCTTTAAACAAGACGCTGGAACCCTTATTACTAAACCCCACCCAGGGACGAGAGTGACTCAACTGCTACCTAAGGTTATACACATCAACGCCGCGCCGTCTAAGGATAGGGCTTTTCGTTTATTAAATAGAAAAAGTTTGTCGGGTTGCTTACTTTCCAGATTGAAATCTGTTTCGTTGGTTGGGACGAATAGAAGGTGTTCCAGTTTACGGTTCCTAAGATTGCGTGCATTACGATTACTCATATATACCGGTTCCTGTGGCGATTGCTTGTGTAACCTTTCTAAAGAACTCTCCATTCCTGCCTCTTCCTCTTGCTTGTAGCGATTGAAGTGACTCTTGCTTGTTCCTTTCGGTGCCGATGCCTACATTATATCCCCAGCGACTACCAATTCCAGCTTGCTTCCTGCTCACACTCCTAAGCCAATACTCCAAAACCTATTATTCTGGCTTTCCAAAGTGGCGAGCAGCATTCATTCAACCCGTGGTTCTGTAAGACCTGGCTCGCTCCGTCTGACTACGCTCGCTGGTTGCTGTTCCTGCTTGCTTGTATTGTATGCCGAATACTCTTCTTCCGATTACTTTCGTACCGAACCCGCGTCCTTGCCTGAGCCAAAGAGTATAAAATAGTAGACTATAGACTATGGGCCATACGGACGAATAGCCGCTGACTTCCACTTTCTTAGTTGGAATCCAATCCTTACTGCACTTTAGACTTAACGAGCCTACTAAACTAAATGTATGGTTATGGAGGACGGCGCTGGGCAAGCCATAGTGGTGAGAACAAGGAGGGCGATTTTATAAACTCTTTTGGACGGCTGTGAGAAAGACACTACATAGGGCCAACGGTGCTCTGCTTCATCCTATGTTTCGGCGTCTGAAACAACAGGCCCATAGCCTTTCGATTCTGTTATTCCGTTAGCTTTTAGTTAGTCGTTTAGTCAAAGCGTATGTCCCTTTCGAATCGTTCTATCATTCGAAGTAGGAGCTGGGGTAGAGAACCATTGGTATAGCGAGTGAATGTGCTTGCAGTTGTGTTCCCATCCCCCTACCCCTAACCTTTAGTCGGATTCTCTAAGGTGCACTTGCTTTTTCCTGGAGTGATTAGATTGAGTTCTTTCCTTCTGTGGGTTTGACGTAGTCTCTCATTCCATTCCTCCCTGGAAATTTCGGGAGTCCCGTAACCTTCTAATCGGAGAAGTACTTTATCTTTTAACAGCTTTTCCACAGCAAGGAATGATTTTGTCTTTGTTCCTTCAGCTTGAGACTGTGGTCAGTATGGTATTTGTTCTTGAGGTGGCTAAGAAACCTTTAGGTCGGAATGCCTATCAGTCTTGGTGGTCTAGTACACGTCTAGTTTTATAAGCCTTCGAAGACTTCCTGGTTTAACTGGCCCTAAGGGAATCCATTCTCCTTGAGCTTTTAGCGATTGAATGTGGATTCCGTCTCTCGGTCTGTCCTCCTATTCGAGGAAGCCTTGGCTTTCTTTTGTATCAGCATTGGCTTTAGCTATAAAAGAAGAATTATAGCTCTCTAATAAGAAAGAAAATGCAATACTGCGTGATAAGATTAATGCGCTGTCTGCTGATAAGCTTCCTGAGGAAGAAGTGATGCACCCAGATTCCCCCACGGTATTAGATGTGCCCAAACCTACTCTGTACAAGCCCCTGCCCTGACAGAGCATTTCAAGAAATAGACGTACGAGGGGTCAATGTCAAAGACTTTCTTTTCACTTTCTTTTTTCGCTTCGTTACCCAGCCCGGGAAGAAGCGCATTGACATTTTGGTCAGGTCTCTCTATTCCTGCTAGAAATGTTCGATTTTCTTTGGTGAAGCTGTAGGGCGGTAAGCCCCATACGTGGCAACTGAATAAATACCTGTTAGACTAAATCTTTTACCAAAGCCCCCACTCCTTGAAAACAAGATTTATTTCCTTAATAGCAATATCACAACGAGTCTATAATAGGCGAATTCCAATGCCAGCGCTGATAGCTAAATAGGATAAATATCTGAACCCAGTAAGGAGGAGGCAGGGGTAATCATGGCCGAAGCACATTCTGGTATATGTGGTACGCATCAAGCCGATGATATGGCTGATTCACAGGCATTCGTATTACTGGCCAATTGAATTTTCCTAGCTGATTGCATGGAATACGCAAAAGGATGTCAGGCATGTCAAAACACAAGGATGGACCGATCCAGGATCAGCTATACCTCTGAATCCCATAGTCAAGTCTTGGCCATTTCGGGGATGGCATGGATTTGATTGGGAAGATTTTGACCCCTTCTTCAAAAAAAGGTCACTCTTTCCTGCCCTCGTGCTTCTTTATTTCCTTCGCTTGTTAAGGAGTTGGAGCAAGTCTTTTCTGATAAGTTGCTTCGGGACATGAACACAAACTCACTTCAGACAGAAAATCCAATGATGGCACAAAGTTCCAAAGCGATAGTACCTCGTAGAACGTTCACTAAGGCAAGCCTCCATGGGCAAAGCTTTTAAAAAGCGCCTTTGGGCGGACAAGTAATCCACGGCCTGTCTTTGGTTCCGCTGGAAGTTCGGGGCGGAGAAGGAATGGTCTTTCCGAACAGTCTTGATAAGAGCCACCGACTGAGACACTCCATCTTCTTGGATAACCAACTGGTCGATGCTTTCATGATTGATACATCTTATCTGATGCACCTTCTAGATTAGAGTTGGGCTATCCAGTTACCCAGAGAAGACTTTTGATTTGTACGATTCGTCGCACTCACCTAAAGGCCTGGCCTTATGATAGGAAAAAAGAGCTTTAGTCACAACTGAGTAAATTCCGAAAGTCTGTCTCAGAAGAAAGATTATATTCTGATTTCTCGAGTTGAATGAAACTAGAATTCTTATATTTTAATAATCTCGATGTTTACGCGGGTTGGCCCAACTCCAACCCCTCGCTCCTCCTGTTTCTCTACTATTTTGCTAGTCGGACTTGGTCAGGCTTTCCCGCTTGTGACTGACTTTCATTCATTCTATCTCCCCAGGATCCGCGATGCCCTATCCGACAGCCGTTAACTGTCTTGCAGCATTGGTTGTCTGACCTGGGTCTTCCAATTCCAACTATCTGCACTTGGATTTTTATAGCACTGAGTAGGTGAGGCGACTTTTCAGGAGTTATTCGCTAGCCCCATAGTAAACTTTCCTGAGACCAGGAGATTGCCTTCAAGCAGCGAACTCAGAACAGACATTAAGGCAATAAGGGACATAGAAGAAAGACAATTAACAGAGGGGAGAATGGCCTCAAGCAAGAGGAACCTTTCCACCCAAAAGAGAAAGAAGGAGAAAGAAAGCTATTCTTATCTAGCTTTGAAAACGGCCTACAAGCACAAGTCAAAGACAGACAAAAGCACTGACAGACAATTAGAGGGGTTGGGGTCTTGGTGGCTAGTCCTAAAGGTAGTGGAGCTACTGGTAGTCTTAGTTCTTTCAAAACCTTAAGCCAGTAGCACGCTTTTACTTACTTTTGTATGTAGAAGAGAACTAGGTAGGGAGCTTTTCTTAATTCTAATCTAATTGAATTGAAGGTTTGAAATGAAAGTTCCCACATAGTGATCCCACCTGTCTGATTGTTATGTTATGAAATTTTCCTTTCTGTAACTAGAACTAATCTAGCTCCAAAGCTCCCCGTCAAAAAAGAAAAGACAGAATAGTCAGAAAGGGTTGTTTTCAATCATCGACATACAAGTCAGCAAAGTTCTCCCGGCAAGGGGAATCCCAGAGTAGCTAGAAGATTCAGCCTATTTCAGAGGAAAGAGGGGGGACACTGGGGTTGAACTCCTTTCTTTGACTGTCACTGAACGAATCCGTGGTGCCGTAGAACCCTTATTATTATTTATTATAAAAAGAAAAGGAGCATCCCATCCCTTCTAAAACATCTTATTTCTCGTCTAGCCCTTTAGCTACCTAGCTTCTTGGCTTGTTCACATTCAGATAATCCGAGGGAGTCATTCTACATAGGGCGAGTATCACACTCTGTGAAGTGCCTCTCTATAGGGCTAAGCCTTGCTATTTCACCTGTTGGCTTGAAACGAATTGGCCGGGCATTCTATTAGGACTTAAAGGGCTTAGCATAGGAAAAAGCGAGTATATCTCTTGATTGCGCTCTGTCTCTTACGCAATTTCCAGTGCTTCGATTGAGGACTTTCGGGCATGGCTAGCTCTCCTTCTGATTTACTGAACCGAACCATCGTTGCCTCAGTCTGGGCTCCCTAGATCAGTTAGTCATTCGCATTCAGTAGTGGAGGAAGATTGGGCACTGGACACATTGGTCAGCTGCTCTTATCAGCCCAGATCTGTGGGCTACCTTGGCAATTCAGAATTGGTGGGATTAGGTATGCATGTACTTACAAAGTAAAAACAGGCCTAAAAATAGATAAAATTTTTTGTGGTAAGCATATTGCTAGCGTTCTCGATTCCTTTCATAGTCTCGGTCTATAGCTTGCCCTATGGGCTATCTCTCAAAAATAGGAAAAGCAGGTCCTTGTTCAGAAACCAGGGGAAGGGAGAACTAAGCGCCTTTCGTTCTTTCTCTACGCTAATATTTAATATACTCCACAATCTAAATTTGAAATAGTGGGAACCCTCTGGGTATCAAGCTACAATCTCAGATCGATAGTGCATTCTCCATCCATTCTGGTCTTCTCTCGCCAATCGTGTCAGTGCAGTCTGACTCGTATCGAAAGCTTATCTTATATATATCATTTCGGTCGGATTTAAGTACATGCTTGATTCGCTGTTGGTTGGTCTTGATCCTTTCCCATTGGCCGTAGATTTTAGGCAAGCTGTAACCCTTGGTGAGGGATAATTAGCATTAAAAACTGATGTTTATTTGAGAACACCTTATTCTGTCAGAGACGGATCTTGTGCTATCGATGAGAACGCGGTCAAAGCAAATCTCACGTGAGTGATCCAAATTCTTAGGGTCAGCTTCACTTCAGAGCCCCCCCTACACTTCACCTTTTGGAAAATATTGGGAGCAAAGGACTTGCCTGTTGTCTTAAAGAGATCGGACCTATAAAAATATTAAGAAATTCCATAAAACATGGGCATTGATTCATACTGTAACGATGGCTATATACGGGGGAAATGGCAGGGACGGCCTCTGAGTCAAGGGAGCGTAATAGTCATATTTCGCACATAGGGGCGAGGGATCTGGCCCTACCAAAGCAAAGGCTGACTTAAGACCACCAATCGATATGAAGAAAGTGTAGGATAGTCGCTTGAAAGCAACACTTTTAACCGTCTATTCCACTCGTAGCTACTATCTCTCTTTCAAGAAATAGATTTTCATTTTTGGAACTAGCTTTGTCTCCAGCATTGCACCTAAGGGCTTAAACGGCCAATTGAGAATTCACCTTTTCCGCGGCTTTCCTTCACTGACCGGGTAATTCTATTCGTTTTTGTTGATGAGAACGGTGGAAGCAACTACGTTAGCAATCAAGAATAACTGTAAGCTCGAGCGGTCAAGGGAATCTGTATTCCTTGCCTGAGGTTCCCCTCTTTCAGTCTCTTGTTCCATGGATGTTTCTGTCCCATTTTCTTCTTTATTGGTTTTGCGCCCTTATCTCGGATTAGCAAAACAGAAAAGCAAGAATGAATTACTAAAGCATCTTTGCCCTAACTCTACTACCTACCAGAGGTTAAATTGAAAAGTGAGGTGCAGATGGAATTAATGTAAACACGCCCCACTAACTACCAGAAAGAAGGGAAGTTTCCACCCTATGGTCAATCGTTTTCTCACTGTTTCAAGCTACAGTAAAGTCTAAATCGCAGACATAGCTTTGTATTCGGCTGATGCTGCTCTTTATCTTTCTTTCGCTTGACCTTACCCTTCGCCCGTCACCCTCCAATGCTGTTTCGCTACGAAGCGAAGGAAGTTAGTCAACGGACTTCGCCGCTAGCGCCAGTATAGGCTCTGCCCAGAGTCCAGCTCCGCCCCACCCCCATCACAGGCTAGTTGGGGGACTGCACGCTTTGGCAACACGGAGCTCAGGAACTAACTATAGATATGCTTCGGGCTCCCATCCGAGAGGGACGCGACGCGAGATGATGATGGGTCAACCGCGACAGGAGCTCCTGGGCGGAGGTTTCTCGATCAACTTTAAATTAATAAAGACGGTGAACCAGAGCTAATGATTTTCCCACTCCTTACAATATTCATTGCCTATAGTAACTACTTCTAATAATTATACTAGAGACTAGGCGATCTATTCTTTCTTGGTCTTCGTTCCAATCTTGAAAGGAAAGTTTCATTAGTTTTTATCCGATGTAAAACTTTTCGGCTACAACAGCACCAGAACTTATTCCAGCCAATTCAATGCGCCTATGTACAGATTGACTATCCTCCGGATCAGTCCTTCTGAGAGGAAGTTTACCATGCCAGAGCTTCAGTTCTAACTACTTCTTCTCCTTCGGGAGTCTATTCGGGAAAGTCTACCAATCAATCTATTCTATTTCCCATCAAGCCGGCAAGGCTCACCCGCTGAAAGTTCTAGTTCCTATATTCTATCTATTAGACTAGACTTAGCCCTTCTTTTCTCTTTTCCGACAGGTCATTCGGTAAGCGATGAGGTCCATATAAAAGCCTATTCTCTGCTTATGTCTGTTTCCATGATCTTATCTTTATGAAGTCTGAAGACAGAGTTTAAGTAGTGTGTGGGCTGACCAACATCACTCTTTGTAATAGACTAAAATTCAATCGAAGATGATAATTTTAATAAAGTTAATTTTATAGGAAAAGGAAAGGCCGTCCAACAGGAATCTCGGAAAAGCTGGTTACTAAAGCTGCTTGACAATGGACATAGTACCAACTAGGCTGAAGTCAGTTTGCATCATTGATGAAATTCTGATTGATAATTTCCATAATACGGATTCCGAAAAGGCAGCGGTCACCCTTGACAGAAGAAATCATTACTTGGCTGAAGTCAGGAAGTCCAACTCCCTACCAGAGTTGCTTTGATGCAGATTGTGTGTGGGAGGGGGATGAAGCAAAGGCTGAAGAAATAAGAATTCCAGATGAAGGCAAATGTCCACTACAGCAGATTCACTTAGGTACTCTTACTATCCACGGCCTACTTATGTTAGTGCTTTACTTTGTCTTTATTTTAAGTCTTATCCAGTTACTTATAGAATTTTCTTTGTTTTTCCAATGCCAGGTTTTAGCCGTAGACTTGTTGAGCACCGGCTACCTGTTAAAGAAAAGATAAAGAAGGGTTTCGGCCATTCAAGCAAGCACCACGTAGGATGAGTTCGGAAGTCGTTTTAAAGATAAAAGAGGGGCTTACGAGGCTACTAAAAGCTGGCTTTATTCGGCCCATTTTATAATATAGTAGCCGTTCTAAAATAGAAAGTTGCGTCTCGAAAAGTAGCCTTTCAAAGAAAGCCTTCGATCCAACTCTAACCTACTTCAAACTTAAAGAGTCGAACTCCAAACCAAATAAGTAAGCTGAAATGAAAACTTATACCTCAGACCTCAACTCCCCAGAAATCGTCTCAAGGACAATGCAACTAATAGAACAAAAGCCGAAATTTATAAATCTAAACGAGCAGGTGCCAAAGTTGGTAATGCCTCATATTCTAAGAAAAAGCGACCTCGACCTGTCGAACTGATGCGTAGAGAATACAAGTTAGAATTCCAGTTGAAGCAGACACCGAAACCGGCTTCCTCTTTTATATGATAAATCTTTAAATTAAGTAAAGAGGAAATAATTCTAACTTCCAAACCTCGCCCTTCTCTAATAGGGAAAAGTACAGACCCACGTCTAGGGATATACGAGCGCCATTCTTCAGATGGATCGCTGTTCGATAGTTATTGTAGCCGGGATAAGCAGGCACGAATTTCCGTATAGCGTCCTAGTTTTTTAGTACAAGTAGCTAAGGGGGCTGGGAGGTACGACTTGCGTCAAACTTGTGAAAGAATATTTGCTGCGCACCTGCTGAACAAGGCTCCTTTCAAGTCAAACGGAGATTACCAGTTCCGGAGGGACCAACCATTGTACTTCTAGGGGACGGTCTAACATAGCGGAAGGCCACGGCTTTTGTGAGTGTTCAGCACAATACGGTACGGGATGCCACCAGCATAAATGAGGCGAACAAGAGCCACTGGCACGAGATAGATTGTTTGCCAGCCTGGAAGTGATTCGCTAAGTCGGGTTTTCCAGCGGCCGCCTATTGTAGAATCGTCGATAACCTGGCTGCCACTATCATGTGTGTAAAGACTAACTGTATAGGCATACTGGAAATCGTTTGGCAAGTCAAGGGACCTTGAAATCCGCTCCTTAGCTATAACGTTCCAGAGTACCAACACTTGCGGTTGCCGCACAAAGCTGGTCACCTTAACCAGTCATACCCATACCCATTTATGGAGATTCAGGATCTGAAGCTCAAATTAAAGCCATGAAAGGCAAAATAAGCTCCTACTGCATTTTTCTCGACTCCCCTCTACCAGAGATTCCATGAATTCCGGGCACCTGCAGTAGCAGCAGGGATAGGAGAGACAAATAACCAGCCAACTATGTATGCCTTATTTGCATACCTCTCATCTTCCTTATGGAATGGGTTCCTCCTTAGAATTAACGAAATCTAGAGTCTTGGATGAATCCTCTTGAAACGGATCGATCAACCCTAGAAGACTAGATGGCTTAACAGCCCAGTGAATAACCTGATTCAGAGAGATAATCCGGTCTTTATACACATTATTAACATACTTCTAAGGATAGATAGAAAAGGTTGGGGAGTGCCAGATGCGGAAGCAGTTCCAGTCCCAGCTGCTGAGGTGGCGTAGTGACAGGTGAGAGCAATAACAACAGAAGCAATAGTAATTGCCTACAGTAGTATATTCGGTTGTTTGCGGTGGAATAGATTCAAGCGTCCGGGCCAGTAGATCCAGAGCAAATAGGCGTTGACTTAGTTGCTTTTGCAGTTGATTCTAATCCCGATGTTGATCCGACGCAACTTACCGGTGATAGTCGCAGCACCGGGAGCTTTCAAGGGAGGCAGACATATATAGATAGTAGCTGATAGTGGCATACCTTCCGGATCGAGGGTCCCACCCGGTAAACACCATAAAGGCAAAATATCAGCGGGGGGAGGAGGCCCTTCTCACTCAAGCTCAAGCATTTACTTTTCTAGTTAGAGACCAACGTCTTGGGGCTAACGTGGGATCCGCTAAAGGACCTACTTGGTTTAGGTAATATCTCATGCGTTCCCGACTGGAGAGGTCATTTTTGGAGGAGAAACTATGCGCTTTTCAAAAATGGTCGGAAGAACGGGTTTCAAATATATATATAAATATAAATATATATTACTGGCTGGCTGGTTTTTATGCAAAAAGACAAAACGGGATTGGATTTCCACCATAAGGAAGGAAGGTGCGTAGCCTTGACAGGGTTGTATTTTTGGTTGAAATGGGATGGTGTTCAAACTCCTGAAATGCAGTCTAGACAGCGGGCCTTCCCTTTCTGACTGGACTGACTAGTGGAAAGGTCAATCTCCTCCGGAGCATGCTGCACAGCCACTCATTTGTCCTGACTAAATAGTAGAATCTATCTCTCAGCGATTCTTTTCTCCGCCCCTTCCCAACCAGCCCGCCCAATCGATTTTGTAAGATCGGCTAATTCAAAGGGTTAATCTGGTCCGAAGTTGTCGGAACGAATCGTTTGCTTTATCGAACAAAGCTAGGGGGTCTTGGTTGGCCCCCCTCTTTTCAACCATTATAGCTGGCGTCGACCCGCTTTGCGATACGAACGGACACGAAGAAAGAACGCAGGCAGCGGAAATGCAAAAGAGAAGAGCAAAGATTCCAGACCCAGAGCATGCAATCAAAAATCTGTTGAATGAAGGTATATTCTCAGCCACTAGTTAGAAGGAAATCCCTTGACTTCGCTTATGCCCTTATGCAGTAAAGAAAGCTTTGAGGCGGGCTAAGATTCCATTCGAAGTAACGTAACAGGATTCGATGTTGCACCATCTTCAACTCTTCCTGGATCCAGGGTTTTTCGAGAAAAGGTCCCATCCTTCAATATCATGATTGGGCCGACTCGACCAGGCCAGATCATGAGTGAATAGAAAATCGAAAACGTACATAGCTGTTCCAGCTGAAATACTTGGAATAATTCTACCACTTCTACTAGGAGTAGCCTATTTAGTGCTAGCTGAACGTAAAGTAATGGCTTTTGTGCAACGTCGAAAGGGTCCTGATGTAGTGGGATTGTTCGGATTGTTACAACCTCTAGCAGATGGTTCGAAATTGATTCTAAAAGAACCTATTTCACCAAGTAGTGCTAATTTCTCCATTTTTAGAATGGATCCAGTTGATACAATTATGTTAAGTCTGGTCGCACGGGCCGTAGTACCTTATGATTATGGTATGGTATTGTCAGATCCGAACATAGGGCTACTTTATTTGTTTGCCATATCTTCGCTAGGTGTTTATGGAATTATTATAGCAGGTCGGTCTAGTAATTAGGGGGCGGCCGTTCGGTCGCCTATGATACTAGGACCAATAGGTCAAAAATGGGTTTGTGCCGCAGGTGTTGAACGATCTACTCTACACAGGTGTGGGCTTACAAGGGCTAGGGCTTATAAACCCTTTCTTTCATTCATCAATAGGGCCCTGGTCGGTCACTTTTCCGGGCCGGGATCGATAAGTGGAAGTCATAAAAGAGATGTTTATCTTCGCACTCAGATCAAGAAGAAGGGTAGCTTGTCAAGCTGGCCTTTTTCTATATATATATATTTATTATTATTTTGAATATATAAGGATTTTAATAAAAAGATTCGCTGTCTTTAACCGGCTGTTCTTCTTGTCAACGCTACTAAGGCGACCGGTTAGGAGCGCCTACTTGACTTATGAAAGATAATGGGGTTATTCAAAAGGAAAAGGCGCTACTATACAATACATTAGTAGAAGTAAGCGTTAGTTCAGCCTACCCTACTAATGTATTGTATAGTAGGGTGTAGTATAATAGGCGAGCGAGTTAGCGAAGACGCTTAGGCTAATAGATAAGAGAGCGTCGGTGCGTAGCCTTCATTCTACTACGCTACGCAAAGGTTACGAAGTCACTTAGCTCGACGTTAGGAGAGTCAAGAGGGAACGCCATACCTATACCTACATAGAAGAACCGCTGTTCGCTGACTTTCTAAGGTCTAACCTTTCGCCCCCTACTGAAAAGGGGCAAAGCCGCTTCGCACCACTGATAGACTACTTAAGATTCATTCAAAAGGCCCTACTTAGTTTCGCAAGCCTTTGTCATTGTCAGTCAATCCAAGTAGGGCCTGAGGCCCTGCGAATCCGTAAATCTGAAGAGCATGCCGCAACAAAAGGATGGTCCCTATGCATTTCATTCTTTCCGGAAGGGAAAAAGAAGTACCCCCATCATGGTGAACCTCTCCTTGTGATCGGGATGAGGTAAATGCTCAGCCGGGGCGGATCGAATCGAGTTTCCTTAGGTAGCCACCGACCTACAGTTATCCTTAAACTTCCGTGCTTGGTGGAGAAGAAGCGAACAAAGGTACGCTCGCTTGCTGTCTTGTTCTCTGCCGCGAACTGGGATCGCTCGCCAGCCAGGTCAGATTGGAGCAACATTTTTGAGAACATATTACCCATCTTCGGGGACAAGGGGCGGAACGACCTCTCGATCTACTTACTGCAGCCCAGGAATAAAAACGTCCGTCTAGGCGTTCCTCTTGCTCCGATCCCCCCTACGCCTAGGACGTTGTCTGGGCCAAGAGCCATAGTTAGTTGCTGTTTTCATTTGGTTGTTTTTTTCTCGTTGTTGATACCGGCAAGACCCAGCCAGATGATGTCTACTGGTTGGTAGTGAGAGGACTCTTAGTATCTGCATACCCAAAAGGGGACGCTGATTAAAAAACAATCATTTTATTTTTTTTCTTGCTCTCCCTTAGCAGCGGGAAAGGAGTCTATCTATCTGCCTAGCTTTGCAGATTTCAACACAATCCACAGAAATTCCACGAATCCCTTTGGTGGATAAGTCCGACGACTCAGCAGCAGTGCGGAATTGAGTTTCGTCCGGTGGATCTGATCTATAGTTAGGGGCAATACATACCAAAAGGTTCGAAGAAGGAACGCACATAAGAGTATATAAGAAACCCACCCTTTCTATATAACCTATTCACATTAGTGAAGCGGCTGGATGCATAAGGGAAGTGCACGTTTGTGAGACCTTAGTCGGGATGCATAGGGGAGTCAACCTACGAGCACGGAAGGGCAGCGGTAGTTCGTAGCTTGTCTTTCTTTGCTAAGTCAAAAGTGACGTGGCGTGTAGTGAGCTTTCTAGCGGAAGGCAGACTTGAAACTGACTTACAGCTTGCTTTGCTCTGGAGGGCTTCTATTTCTTATCTTTAGTATTGGTCTACAACTATTTATTTCAATTAAAAAGCAAGGACTAATATAGCACCCCACGGAACACCTATTTGATCCATCTAGCCTGCCAACAAGGGCTCGGGCCTCTGTTCAAGGAGTGACTTTGTTGAGCTCTTTTAGTGAGTGAACAGCCGCTTTCCTAATAAATACATTCCATTCAGACGATTCGGTGGCCGAGTTGGTCTGACTCAGGAAGCTCCCTCCAGAGCAAAGCAAGCTGTAAGTCAGTTTCAAGTCTGCCTTCCGCTAGAAAGCTCACTACACGCCACGTCACTTTTGACTTAGCAAAGAAAGACAAGCTACGAACTACCGCTGCCCTTCCGTGCTCGTAGGTTGACTCCCCTATGCATCCCGACTAAGGTCTCACAAACGTGCACTTCCCTTATGCATCCAGCCGCTTCACTAATGTGAATAGGTTATATAGAAAGGGTGGGTTTCTTATATACTCTTATGTGCGTTCCTTCTTCGAACCTTTTGGTATGTATTGCCCCCTAACTATAGATCAGATCCACCGGACGAGAAACTCAATTCCGCACTGCTGCTGAGTCGTCGGACTTATCCACCAAGGGATTCGTGGAATTTCTGTGGATTGTGTTGGGGGAAATCTACCAAAGCTAGGCAGATAGATAGACTCCTTTCCCGCTGCTAAGGGAGAGCAAGAAAAAAAATAAAATGATTGTTTTTTAATCAGCGTCCCCTTTTGGGTATGCAGATACTAAGAGTCCTCTCACTACCAACCAGTAGACATCATCTGGATGTGTCTTGCCTGTATCAACAACTAGTTAAAAACAACCAAATGAAAACAGCAACTAACTATGGCTCTTGGCCCAGACAACGTCCTAGGCGTAGGGGGGATCGGAGCAAGAGGGAACGCCTAGACGGACGTTTTTATTCCTGGGCTGCAGTAAGTAGATCGAGAGGTCGTTCCGCCCCTTGTCCCCGAAGATGGGTAATATGTTCTCAAAAATGTTGCTCCAATCTGACCTAGCTGGCGAGCGATCCCAGTTCGCGGCAGAGAACAAGACAGCAAGCGAGCGTACCTTTGTTCGCTTCTTCTCCACCAAGCACGGAAGTTTAAGGATAACTGTAGGTCGGTGGCTACCTAAGGAAACCTGATTCGATCCGCCCCCGGCTGGGAGGCATTTACCTCATCCCGATCACAAGGAGAGGTTCACCATGATGGGGGTACTTCTTTTTTTCCCTTCCGGAAAGAATGAAATGCATAGGGGACCATCCTTTGTTGCGGCATGCTCTTCAGATTTACGGATTCGCAGGGGCCTCAGGCCCTACTTAGTTGACTGACAATGACAAAGGCTTGCGAAACTAAGTAGGGCCTTTTGAATTGAATCTTAAGTAGTCTATCAGTGGTGCGAAGCGGCTTTGCCCCTTTCAGTAGGGGAGCGAAAGGTTAGACCTTAGAAAGTCAGCGAACAGCGGTTCTTCTATGTAGGTATAGGTATGGCGTTCCTCTTGACTCTCCTAACGTCGAGCCAAGTGACTTCGTAACCTTTGCGTAGCGTAGTAGAATGAAGGCTACGCACCGACGCTCTCTTATCTATTAGCCTAAGCGTCTTCGCTAACTCGCTCGCCTATTATACTACACCCTACTATACAATACATTAGTAGGGTAGGCTAGGCTAACGCTTACTTCTACTAATGTATTGTATAGTAGCGCCTTTTCCTTTTTGAATAACCCCATTATCTTCATAAGTCAAGTAGGCGCTCCTAACCGGTCGCCTTAGTAGCGTTGACAAAGAAGAACAGCCGGAAAAAAGACAGCGAATCTTTTATTTATATCCTTATATATTCAAAATAATAATAAATATATATATAGAAGAAGGCCAGCTTGACAAGCTACCCTTCTTCTTGATCTGAGGTGCGAAGATAAACATCTCTTTTTTATGACTTCCACTTATCGATCCCGGCCCGGAAAAGTGACCGACCAGGGCCCTATTGATGAATGAAAGAAAGGGTTTATAAGCCCTAGCCCTTGTAAGCCCACACCTGTGTAGAGTAGATCGTTCAACACCTGCGGCACAAACCCATTTTTGACCTATTGGTCCTAGTATCATAGGCGACCGAACGGCCGCCCCCTAATTACTAGACCGACCTGCTATAATAATTCCATAAACACCTAGCGAAGATATGGCAAACAAATAAAGTAGCCCTATGTTCGGATCTGACAATACCATACCATAATCAAAAGGTACAACGGCCCGAGCGACCAGACTTAACATAAATGTAGCCACTGGAGCCATTCTAAAAAGGGAGAAATTAGCACTACTTGGTGAAATAGGTTCTTTTAGAATCAATTTCGAACCATCTGCTAGAGGTTGTAAAAATCCGAACAATCCCACTACATCAGGACCCTTTCGACGTTGCACAAAAGCCATTACTTTACGTTCAGCTAGCACTAAAAAGGCTACTCCTAGTAGAAGTGGTAGAATTATTCCAAGTATTTCAGCTGGAACAGCTATGTACGTTTTCGATTTTCTATTCACTCATGATCTGGCCTGGTCGAGTCGACCCAATCATGATATTGAAGGATGTGACATGTTCTCGAAAAACCCGGGATCGCGGTTAGAGTTGAAGTTGTTGCAACATCGAATCCTGTTACGGTACTTCGAATGGAATCTTAGCCCGCCTCAAAAGCTTTCTTTACTGCATACGGGCATAAGCGAAGTCAAGGGATTTCCTTCTAACTAGTGGCTGAGAATATACCTTCATTCAACAGATTTTTGATTGCATGCTCTGGGTCTGGAATCTTTGCTCTTCTCTTTTGCATTTCCGCTGCCTGCGTTCTTTCTTCGTGTCCGTTCGTATCGCAAAGCGGGTCGACGCCAGCTATAATGGTTGAAAAGAGGGGGGCCAACCAAGACCCCCTAGCTTTGTTCGATAAAGCAAACGATTCGTTCCGACAACTTCGGACCAGATTAACCCTTTGAATTAGCCGATCTTACAAAATCGATTGGGCGGGCTGGTTGGGAAGGGGCGGAGAAAAGAATCGCTGAGAGATAGATTCTACTATTTAGTCAGGACAAATGAGTGGCTGTGCAGCATGCTCCGGAGGAGATTGACCTTTCCCCGAGTCAGTCCAGTCAGAAAGGGGAAGGCCCGCTGTCTAGACTGCATTTCGGGAGTTTGAACACCATCCCATTTCAACCAAAAATACAACCCTGTCAAAGGCTACGCACCTTCCTTCCTTATGAGTGGAAATCCAATCCCGTTTTGTCTTTTTTGCATAAAATCCAGCCAGCCGGTAATATATATTTATATTTATATATATATTTGAAACCCGTTCTTCCGACCATTTTTGAAAAGCGCATAGTTTCTCCTCCAAAAATGACCTCTCCAGTCGGGGAACGCATGAGATATTTACCTAAACCAAGTAGGTCCTTTAGCGGATCCCACGTTAGCCCCAAGACGTTGGTCTCTAACTAGAAAAGTAAATGCTTGAGCTTGAGTGAGAAGGGCCTCCTCCCCCCGCTGATATTTTGCCTTTATGGTGTTTACCGGGTGGGACCCTCGATCCGGAAGGTATGCCACTATCAGCTACTATCTATATATGTCTGCCTCCCTTGAAAGCTCCCGGTGCTGCGACTATCACCGGTAAGTTGCGTCGGATCAACATCGGGATTAGAATCAACTGCAAAAGCAACTAAGTCAACGCCTATTTGCTCTGGATCTACTGGCCCGGACGCTTGAATCTATTCCACCGCAAACAACCGAATATACTACTGTAGGCAATTACTATTGCTTCTGTTGTTATTGCTCTCACCTGTCACTACGCCACCTCAGCAGCTGGGACTGGAACTGCTTCCGCATCTGGCACTCCCCAACCTTTTCTATCTATCCTTAGAAGTAGGATAAAAAAGTGTATAAAGACCGGATTATCTCTCTGAATCAGGTTATTCACTGGGCTGTTAAGCCATCTAGTCTTCTAGGGTTGATCGATCCGTTTCAAGAGGATTCATCCAAGACTCTAGATTTCGTTAATTCTAAGGAGGAACCCATTCCATAAGGAAGATGAGAGGTATGCAAATAAGGCATACATAGTTGGCTGGTTATTTGTCTCTCCTATCCCTGCTGCTACTGCAGGTGCCCGGAATTCATGGAATCTCTGGTAGAGGGGAGTCGAGAAAAATGCAGTAGGAGCTTATTTTGCCTTTCATGGCTTTAATTTGAGCTTCAGATCCTGAATCTCCATAAATGGGTATGGGTATGACTGGTTAAGGTGACCAGCTTTGTGCGGCAACCGCAAGTGTTGGTACTCTGGAACGTTATAGCTAAGGAGCGGATTTCAAGGTCCCTTGACTTGCCAAACGATTTCCAGTATGCCTATACAGTTAGTCTTTACACACATGATAGTGGCAGCCAGGTTATCGACGATTCTACAATAGGCGGCCGCTGGAAAACCCGACTTAGCGAATCACTTCCAGGCTGGCAAACAATCTATCTCGTGCCAGTGGCTCTTGTTCGCCTCATTTATGCTGGTGGCATCCCGTACCGTATTGTGCTGAACACTCACAAAAGCCGTGGCCTTCCGCTATGTTAGACCGTCCCCTAGAAGTACAATGGTTGGTCCCTCCGGAACTGGTAATCTCCGTTTGACTTGAAAGGAGCCTTGTTCAGCAGGTGCGCAGCAAATATTCTTTCACAAGTTTGACGCAAGTCGTACCTCCCAGCCCCCTTAGCTACTTGTACTAAAAAACTAGGACGCTATACGGAAATTCGTGCCTGCTTATCCCGGCTACAATAACTATCGAACAGCGATCCATCTGAAGAATGGCGCTCGTATATCCCTAGACGTGGGTCTGTACTTTTCCCTATTAGAGAAGGGCGAGGTTTGGAAGTTAGAATTATTTCCTCTTTACTTAATTTAAAGATTTATCATATAAAAGAGGAAGCCGGTTTCGGTGTCTGCTTCAACGGGAATTTAACTTGTATTCTCTACGCATCAGTTCGACAGGTCGAGGTCGCTTTTTCTTAGAATATGAGGCATTACCAACTTTGGCACCTGCTCGTTTAGATTTATAAATTTCGGCTTTTGTTCTATTAGTTGCATTGTCCTTGAGACGATTTCTGGGGAGTTGAGGTCTGAGGTATAAGTTTTCATTTCAGCTTACTTATTTGGTTTGGAGTTCGACTCTTTAAGTTTGAAGTAGGTTAGAGTTGGATCGAAGGCTTTCTTTGAAAGGCTACTTTTCGAGACGCAACTTTCTATTTTAGAACGGCTACTATATTATAAAATGGGCCGAATAAAGCCAGCTTTTAGTAGACTCGTAATGCGCTCTTTTTTCTTTAAAACTACTTCCGAACTCATCCTACGTTGTGCTTGATTGAATGGCAGAAACCATTCTTTATCTTTTCTTTAACAGGTAGCCGGTGCTCAACAAGTCTACGGCTAAAACCTGGCATTGGAAAAACAAAGAAAATTCTATAAGTAACTGGATAAGACTTAAAATAAAGACAAAGTAAAGCACTAACATAAGTAGGCCGTGGATAGTAAGAGTACCTAAGTGAATCTGCTGTAGTGGACATTTGCCTTCATCTGTAATTCTTATTTCTTCAGACTTTGCTTCATCCTCCCACACACAATCTGAATCAAATAAACTCTGTTAGGGAGTTGGACTTCCTGACTTCAGCCAAGTAATGATTTCTTCTGTCAAGGGTGACCGCTGCCTTTTCGGAATCCGTATTATGGAAATTATCAATCAGGGAATTTCATCAATGATGCAAACTGACTTCGGCCTAGTTGGTACTATGTCCATTGTCCAAGCAGCTTTAGTAACCAGCTTTTCCGAGATTCCTGTTGGACGGCCTTTCCTTTTCCTATAAACTTAACTATAGTAAAATTATCCGCTTCGATTGCATTTTAGTCTATGACAAAGAGGGCTGTTGGTCAGCCCACACACACTACTTAAACTCTGTCTTCAGTCTTCATAAAGATAAGATAAGGGAATCTGTGATAAGCAGAGAATAGGCTTTTATATGGACCTCATCGCTTACCGAATGACCTGTCGGAAAAGAGAAAAGAAGGGCTAAGTCTAGTCTAATAGATAGAATATAGGAACTAGAACTTTCAGCGGGTGAGCCTTGCCGGCTTGATGGGAAATAGAATAGATTGATTGGTAGACTTTCCAGAATAGACTCCCGAAGGAGAAGAAGTAGTTAGAACTGAAGCTCTGGCATGGTAAACTTCCTCTCAGAAGGACTGATCCGGAGGATAGTCAATCTGTACATAGGCGCATTGAATTGGCTGGAATAAGTTCTGGTGCTGTTGTAGCCGAAAAAGTTTTACATCGGATAAAAACTAATGAAACTTTCCTTTCAAGATTGGAACGAAGACCAAGAAAGAATAGATCGCCTAGTCTCTAGTATAATTATTAAGTAGTTACTATAGGCAATGAATATTGTAAGGAGTGGGAAAATCATTAGCTCTGGTTCACCGTCTTTATTAATTTAAAGTTGATCGAGAAACCTCCGCCCAGGAGCTCCTGTCGCGGTTGACCCATCATCATCTCGCGTCGCGTCCCCTCGGATGGGAGCCCGAAGCATATCTATAGTTAGTTCCTGAGCTCCATGTTGCCAAAGCGAGCAGTCCCCCAACTAGCATCTTATGGGGTTGGGGAGGAGATAGACTATGGGAAAAGCCTATACTGGCGCTAGCGTCGAAGTCAGTTGACTAACTTCCTTCGCTTCGTATCGAAACAGCATTGGAAGGTGAAGGGCAAAGGGTAAGGTCAAGCGAAAAGAAAAGATAAAGAGCAGCATCAGCCGAATACAAAGCTATGTCTGCGATTTAGACTTTACTGTAGCTTGAAACGGTGAGAAAACGATTGACCATAGGGTGGAAACTTCCACTTCTTTCTGCTATTTAGTGGGGCGTGTTTACATTAATTACATATGAAAATCACTTTTTCAATTTAACCTCTGTTAGTTAGTAGAGTTAGGCAAAGATGCTTTAGTAATTCATTCTGCTTTTCTGTTTTGCTAATCCGAGATAAGGGCGCAAAACAAATAAATAAGAAAATGTTACAGAAACATCCATTGAACAAGAGACTGAAAGAGGGGAACCTCAGGCAAGGAATACAGATACCCTTGACAGCTCGAGCTTACAGTTATTCTTGATTGCTAACGTAGTTGCTTCCACCGTTCTCATCAACAAAAACGAATAGAATTACCCGGTCAGGGAAGGAAAGCCGCGGAAAAGGAGTGAATTCTCAATTGGCCGTTTAAGCCCTTAGGTGCAATGCTGAGACAAAGCTAGTTACAAATATGAAAATCTATTTCTTGAAAGAGAGATAGTAGCTACGAGTGGAATAGACGGTTAAAAGTGTTGCTTTCAAGCGACTATCCTACACTTTCTTCATATCGATTGGTGGTCTTAAGTCAGCCTTTGCTTTGGTAGGGCCAGATCCCTCGCCCCTATGTGCGAAATATGACTATTACGCTCCCTTGACTCAGAGGCCGTCCCTGCCATTTCCCCCGTATATAGCCATCGTTACAGTATGAATCAATGCCCATGTTTTATGGAATTTCTTAATATTTTTATAGGTCCGATCTCTTTAAGACAACAGGCAAGTCCTTTGCTCCCAATATTTTCCAAAAGGAAGTGTAGGGGCTCTGAAGTGAAGCTGACCCTAAGAATTTGGATCACTCACGTGAGATTTGCTTTGACCGCGTTCTCATCGATAGCACAAGATCCGTCTCTGACAGAATAAGGTGTTCTCAAATAAACATCAGTTTTTAATGCTAATTATCCATCACCAAGGGTTACAGCTTGCCTAAAATCTACGGCCAATGGGAAAGGATCAAGACCAACCAACAGCGAATCAACCATGAACTTAAATCAGACCGAAAAGATATATAAAAGATAAGCTAAACATACGAGTCAGACTGCACTGACACGATTGGCGAGAGAAGACCAGAATGGATGGAGAATGCACTATCGATCTGAGATTGTAGCTTGATACCCAGAGGGTTCCCACTATTTCAAATTTAGATTGTGGAGTATATTAAATATTAGCGTAGAGAAAGAACGAAAGGCGCTTAGTTCTCCCTTCCCCTGGTTTCTGAACAAGGACCTGCTTTTCCTATTTTTGAGAGATAGCCCATAGGGCAAGCTATAGACCGAGACTATGAAAGGAATCGAGAACGCTAGCAATATGCTTACCACAAAAAATTTTATCTATTTTTAGGCCTGTTTTTACTTTGTAAGTACATGCATACCTAATCCCACCAATTCTGAATTGCCAAGGTAGCCCACAGATCTGGGCTGATAAGAGCAGCTGACCAATGTGTCCAGTGCCCAATCTTCCTCCACTACTGAATGCGAATGACTAACTGATCTAGGGAGCCCAGACTGAGGCAACGATGGTTCGGTTCAGTAAATCAGAAGGAGAGCTAGCCATGCCCGAAAGTCCTCAATCGAAGCACTGGAAATTGCGTAAGAGACAGAGCGCAATCAAGAGATATACTCGCTTTTTCCTATGCTAAGCCCTTTAAGTCCTAATAGAATGCCCGGCCAATCTGTTTCAAGCCAACAGGTGAAATAGCAAGGCTTAGCCCTATAGAGAGGCACTTCACAGAGTGTGATACTCGCCCTATGTAGAATGACTCCCAAGGATTATCTTAATGTGAACAAGCCAAGAAGCTAGGTAGCTAAAGGGATATACGAGAAATAATATGTTTTAGAAGGGATTGTATGCTCCTTTTCTTTTATAATAAATAATAATAAGGGTTCTACGGCACCACGGATTCGTTCAGTGACAGTCAAAGAAAGGAGTTCAACCCCAGTGTCCCCCCTCTTTCCTCTGAAATAGGCTGAATCTTCTAGCTACTCTGGGATTCCCTTGCCGGGAGAACTTTGCTGACTTGTATGTCGATGATTGAAAACAACCCTTTCTGACTATTCTGTCTTTTCTTTTTTGACGGGGAGCTTTGGAGCTAGATTAGTTCTAGTTACAGAAAGGAAAATTTCATAACATAACAATCAGACAGGTGGGATCACTATGTGGGAACTTTCATTTCAAACCTTCAATTCAATTAGATTAGAATTAAGAAAAGCTCCCTACCTAGTTCTCTTCTACATACAAAAGTAAGTAAAAGCGTGCTACTGGCTTAAGGTTTTGAAAGAACTAAGACTACCAGTAGCTCCACTACCTTTAGGACTAGACAAAAAGACACCAAAACCTATAATTGTCTGTCAGTGCTTTTGTCTGTCTTTGACTTGTGCTTGTAGGCCGTTTTCAAAGCTAGATAAGAATAGCTTTCTTTCTCCTTCTTTCTCTTTGGGTGGAAAGGTTCCTCTTGCTTGAGGCCATTCTCCTCTGTTAATTGTCTTTCTTCTATGTCCCTTATTGCCTTAATGTCTGTTCTGAGTTCGCTGCTTGAAGGCAATCTCCTGGTCTCAGGAAAGTTTACTATGGGGCTAGCGAATAACTCCTGAAAAGTCGCCTCACCTACTCAGTGCTATAAAAATCCAAGTGCAGATAGTTGGAATTGAAGACCCAGGTCCAGACAACCAATGCTGCAAGACAGTTAACGGCTGTCGGATAGGCATCGCGGATCCTGGGGAGATAGAATGAATGAAAGTCAGTCACAAGCGGAAAGCCTGACCAAGTCCGACTAGCAAAATAGTAGAGAAACAGGAGGAGCGAGGGGTTGGAGTTGGGCCAACCCGCGTAAACATCGAGATTATTAAAATATAAGAATTCTAGTTTCATTCAACTCGAGAAATCAGAATATAATCTTTCTTCTGAGACAGACTTTCGGAATTTACTCAGTTGTGACTAAAGCTCTTTTTTCCTATCATAAGGCCAGGCCTTTAGGTGAGTGCGACGAATCGTACAAATCAAAAGTCTTATCTGGGTAACTGGATAGCCCAACTCTAATCTAGAAGGTGCATCAGATAAGATGTATCAATCATGAAAGCATCGACCAGTTGGTTATCCAAGAAGATGGAGTGTCTCAGTCGGTGGCTCTTATCAAGACTGTTCGGAAAGACCATTCCTTCTCCGCCCCCGAACTTCCAGCGGAACCAAAGACAGGCCGTGGATTACTTGTCCGCCCAAAGGCGCTTTTTTAAAAGCTTTGCCCATGGAGGCTTGCCTTAGTGAACGTTCTACGAGGGCCTATCGCTTTGGACCTTTGTGCCATCATTGGATTTTTCTGTCTGAAGTGAGTTTGTGTTCATGTCCCGAAGCAACTTATCAGAAAAGACTTGCTCCAACTCCTTAACAAGCGAAGGAAATAAAGAAGCACGAGGGCAGGAAAGAGTGACCTTTTTTTGAAGAAGGGGTCAAAATCTTCCCAATCAAATCCATGCCATCCCCGAAATGGCCAAGACTTGACTATGGGATTCAGAGGTATAGCTGATCCTGGATCGGTCCATCCTTGTGTTTTGACATGCCTGACATCCTTTTGCGTATTCCATGCAATCAGCTAGGAAAATTCAATTGGCCAGTAATACGAATGCCTGTGAATCAGCCATATCATCGGCTTGATGCGTACCACATATACCAGAATGTGCTTCGGCCATGATTACCCCTGCCTCCTCCTTACTGGGTTCAGATATTTATCCTATTTAGCTATCAGCGCTGGCATTGGAATTCGCCTATTATAGACTCGTTGTGATATTGCTATTAAGGAAATAAATCTTGTTTTCAAGGAGTGGGGGCTTTGGTAAAAGATTTAGTCTAACAGGTATTTATTCAGTTGCCACGTATGGGGCTTACTGCCCTACAGCTTCACTCAAAGAAAATCGAACATTTCTAGCAGGAATAGAGAGACCTGACCAAATGTCAATGCGCTTCTTCCCGGGCTGGGTAACGAAGCGAAAAAAGAAAGTGAAAAGAAAGTCTTTGACATTGACCCCTCGTACGTCTATTTCTTGAAATGCTCTGTCAGGGCAGGGGCTTGTACAGAGTAGGTTTGGGCACATCTAATACCGTGGGGGAATCTGGGTGCATCACTTCTTCCTCAGGAAGCTTATCAGCAGACAGCGCATTAATCTTATCACGCAGTATTGCATTTTCTTTCTTATTAGAGAGCTATAATTCTTCTTTTATAGCTAAAGCCAATGCTGATACAAAAGAAAGCCAAGGCTTCCTCGAATAGGAGCACAGACAGAGACACGTAATCCACATTCAATCGCTAAAAGCTCAAGGAGAATGGATTCCCTTAGGGCCAGTTAAACCAGGAAGTCTTCGAAGGCTTATAAAACTAGACGTGTACTAGACCACCAAGACTGATAGGCATTCCGACCTAAAGGTTTCTTAGCCACCTCAAGAACAAATACCATACTGACCACAGTCTCAAGCTGAAGGAACAAAGACAAAATCATTCCTTGCTGTGGAAAAGCTGTTAAAAGATAAAGTACTTCTCCGATTAGAAGGTTACGGGACTCCCGAAATTTCCAGGGAGGAATGGAATGAGAGACTACGTCAAACCCACAGAAGGAAAGAACTCAATCTAATCACTCCAGGAAAAGCAAGTGCACCTTAGAGAATCCGACTAAAGGTTAGGGGTAGGGGGATGGGAACACAACTGCAAGCACATTCACTCGCTATACCAATGGTTCTCTACCCCAGCTCCTACTTCGAATGATAGAACGATTCGAAAGGGACATACGCTTTGACTAAACGACTAACTAAAAGCTAACGGAATAACAGAATCGAAAGGCTATGGGCCTGTTGTTTCAGACGCCGAAACATAGGATGAAGCAGAGCACCGTTGGCCCTATGTAGTGTCTTTCTCACAGCCGTCCAAAAGAGTTTATAAAATCGCCCTCCTTGTTCTCACCACTATGGCTTGCCCAGCGCCGTCCTCCATAACCATACATTTAGTTTAGTAGGCTCGTTAAGTCTAAAGTGCAGTAAGGATTTGATTCCAACTAAGAAAGTGGAAGTCAGCGGCTATTCGTCCGTATGGCCCATAGTCTATAGTCTACTATTTTATACTCTTTGGCTCAGGCAAGGACGCGGGTTCGGTACGAAAGTAATCGGAAGAAGAGTATTCGGCATACAATACAAGCAAGCAGGAACAGCAACCAGCGAGCGTAGTCAGACGGAGCGAGCCAGGTCTTACAGAACCACGGGTTGAATGAATGCTGCTCGCCACTTTGGAAAGCCAGAATAATAGGTTTTGGAGTATTGGCTTAGGAGTGTGAGCAGGAAGCAAGCTGGAATTGGTAGTCGCTGGGGATATAATGTAGGCATCGGCACCGAAAGGAACAAGCAAGAGTCACTTCAATCGCTACAAGCAAGAGGAAGAGGCAGGAATGGAGAGTTCTTTAGAAAAGGTACACAAGCAATCGCCACAGGAACCGGTATATATGAGTAATCGTAATGCACGCAATCAAAGGAACCGTAAACTGTATCTCCTTCGCTTCGTCCCCTCCACCGAAACCGCTTTCAATCGGGAAAGGAAGCCACCCGAACAACTTTTTCTATTGAATCTCCGAAAAGCCCTCTCCTTAGCCGGCGCAGCGTTGATATTGTATAACCTTAGGTAGCAGTTGAGTCACTCTCGTCCCTGGGTGGGGTTTAGTAATAAGGGTTCGAGGGGCTTGTTTAAAGGTTTGACATTCTCTTTAGCAAAGAAGAAAGCACTACTTCATAGGAAGTTGCCAACGGTAAGTCCGACGTCTTCTTAAGGTAAGAGATGAATGAGGCCTCTCACACACACACGCGTACTATAAGGTGCTACAGAATGCGCCAGTGACAAAATCACAAATATTGTTTGTGTGCCGCGAAGGGACTACCAATTGAAAATGGAAGGGCACGGAGAAGCGGATTCCTACTTCTTAATAGAATAGCTTGATCGACCACCATCCTTATTGACCTACCCTCGGGTTGGTATGCTTGTGTGTCAAGCAATCCAGCTTCGGTAGCAGACTTCGGTCAAGGAAATAGCTTCAAGCAATGGCTTTGGATCGACCTGACTTCTTAGAGAGGAAAGCCAGTGAATGAATGAATGAAATCCGTTGAATGAAGAAGTCTTTTTGGCTCAAGCAGCTAGCGGACCTCCTTAATTGAGAAAGTCAGCACGCCCCCTACCTATGTAGTCGGCTTCCCGCTTTCAATTGAAGGGATTCTGTTTCCGGTTAGGTTAACCTCTCAATTTCAATAGGGTAAGCTACTAGCTCTAACCGAACTTTCGGGTATATATAAGTCCGACGAAAGACAACCCGCTTCTCAAAGGCGAGGAAGAACCGGCTTCAAGCAATCGGTGTAATGTAATAAAATGAAATCTAAATTGGTATGGGTGAGAAAGAGGATAGCTAGACAAAAAACCTACGTATCTCTCTTTCTTCTTTAGAGGGTATAGCTAAACCGGAAAGAAATAAACTATAGAGAGTTTCCTGCTATGTATGAAAGGGAGAGGCGAAGGAAAGACATAAGCTGTGGTCTATGCTGCTTCCCTTTCTTTTACTTACCAGCGGTACCCTTGCCTTGACCCTAGCCTTGGTTCACAGGCATTGAAAGACGGCTTTCGGAATAGGCTTTTTGCTTCTTCTCTTCCTTTTGTTATTTGCTTCCGCTTCCTCTCCTTCATGACTTCCACTTTCTTCGATTGGATGTCTTAGTGCCTTTTTCTTTTTGAATGGATGTAGGATCCACTCTTTTTCCTGCTAGAAGGATGGAATGGCTTTCCGATAATACAGAGCATACATAGTTCTGTCGTCCGGGTAACAGCTTAAGAGGTCTGCCCGGGCGTTGCTGTCAAGAGAATGAGTTTTCCAATAGATAGACTATAAATGGTATGAAGAATAGGAATACGAGTTGTTCCTGAGTTAAAGTAACTGCGATGGATCTTTCCTGCCTTTCATCGATGGTAGCTTCAACGCTATACCCTCTATTACAGATGTTGATGTTGTGTCACTTCCCCGCAAGACTTCCAATGTGTTGATTCGAGGAGAATGAACTTCTTCAGAGGAGACCTGGTATGTCATCTTGCTTAGTTAGGTTGGTCGAGAAGGGGCATTGCCAAGTGGGAATTGGTATCAACCGGGGCTGATTGATTGATCCAGCAATAGCAGGTGAGACTGAGCATCTTGTTGGGATGGTTTTCCTGAAATTCGTATGAGTGTGAATTTTACTTTGATTCCTGCGTCTCTCGGTTCCTTCTCTGATTCGGGGGGGCTGGTACATAGAACCGGGGAGAGGCTAAAGTCAAGGTAATTTCAGAGCTTCAAAGATGACGGGATCCCGGGATGAATTGTTTCTCACTTTTTTTTGTCGTTGGTTCTCATGGACGTGAAGATATAGCTTGTGTGCTGTTAAAAAGTTGCTGGTCTCCGCCCCTTCTATTAGTAGGGCTGCGTATCAGTAGTTTGAATCCACTTCTCAGCGGTCGAAGGCACAGTCTTCATCTCCTTGAATCGAATGCGATAATCTTCGAGAATCGCTTATGGCAAAGGACGATGCCCACGCTTCAGGTCGATCAGAAAGAAAAAAAGGTGGAGCTCTAGTGCAATTTTCCGGATTTATAGTAATTTAAGGGCATTCCGCCTCTGATAGCACGATGGGACTCATCTGGTATTTAGCAATTCCGCCTGCCCAATCTAGCAACCCACGGAGCGGTAGACAACCGAGGCAACAAAGACTATGATTTTCCTATTGAATTGACCCCACTTAGGAAGGAAATAAGACTCAAATGGTTGTTTCAAAAGAGAGGATGACCTTGCTGCGTTCCCACTCCCGGCTTTCACTGAAAATATCCTCTCAATAGATAGATTCAGGTGCATGTGGAATCAATAGATGAATTCTCATCCCCTGCGGCTCTGATAGCACCCTAAGATTGAAGATCAGGCCGAGGAATGTCGAGTTGACTCAAAAGAAAGCGTGGATCGAGTTGATTGGGACGGTTAGCTTTAAACTAAATTCTGTTGCTGCTACTTCCAGTTCAGCACCTGTACCGCCATTTCCCTGGGAACTCCAGCATGAATGTTCAAACCAGCCTTCTCGGGCACGACCGCCTTCCAGTAGACAGTGGCAAGAATGTGGTGACAGAATGAGAAGAACGGCCAGGATGATAGGAAGCCCAAGGGTTGACCCGTTGTAAAACGGAAAACTTAAAGTAGCCTTCTGTTGAGTTAGGAGCCCGAAATACATTTTACTTGTAATCCGGACTCAACCCAAGCGACTACCTTGTTAAACAAACACTCGATCACTGTCCTCTGGAACTTAAGATGTATGCGGTCTGTTGCAGAAGAGAAAATCATAAGATCTTACCTTCATGCAACCCTTCAACCAGCGCAGAGGTGCAGGTTGATCGAAAGTTCCATCTTGTGGGATTTTCCTTAAGATCGACATACACCAATCATGCGCGAGACGAAGTAGTGCCTGCTTGAATTTAAGGCGTTAGGAATAGCGAATACTCGCACCTTCCAAGCACCTTCTTCCTTAATTAAAACCCAGGCGACCAGTCGAATACATTGTCAGTAGATATTCATCCGGAGGTCTCATAAGGAATGCTTACATACAAAACAACTAACTATAAGTCAGCAGACCAGTAAGAAAGGCCGCTGATGAAGGAACCTAAATTCCGTATTATGTAGTAATTGATTTACTGAATACGGGTAAGAAGCTTCATCACTTTCCTCAGAAAGAGGGTGAATCTCTCTGGAAGGAAAGAAATCGCTAAATACTGGAACAATGTATTGCGAGGACCATTCTAACATATCAGTAGAAAAGGGCCACGTTCGGATAAACGAAGCAGACCAAAATCCAAAAGCGAGGCCTTATCCCATAAGGCGACCGAGAATAAGTCCCAGATCATCCTATGGAACGGTAATTTATCACCCGGCACATAACGATAGGGGACTGATGAAGCAGTCCAAATAGGAAACCATTTCAAACCAGTCGATAGAGGAACCGACTGGAATGAAGGTACATATCTACTGATAAGTGACACAACCTTCGTTCTCAACTCTTCTTGAAGAGAGTCGAAAGAAGCGTAAAGCTCTTTTGTAATCGAGCGAAACTGAGAATATTGTTTCTTCTTTACTAATATCAGTTTCGACAACGAAAACACAGACAGATAAAATCTTACGAGTTTATCCGCTTTCTCATCTCTCCTTTTCTAATGAGGGCGCTTCTCATCTCTCCTTCTAATGAGGGCGCGATGAAACGAAGGAATGCATCTTGGAAGGCCACACCTAGTCAGAGATATAGGATAAGGCCTATGGGTAGTTACTCTGACAATCCGTATCCCATTTCGGAGTTCACATTGAAGCATCAGGATCCGGCCGAAGGATCCGTCGGTTCTGGCAGCATAGTACCTGCGTCTGCTGGAAATAAGCCTTTTTGTTTTGGGCATACCATCCAGAATCCTGCTTCTGCTCTTGACCTGGGCCAATGCACCACCCAAAACTTTCTGTGATTATCTACGCTATTTTGATTTGATGCTTTTTTAGTTGTTGTAATTTCGATTGTTGACTTGAACATAGGATTCCGAAGGTTAGTTTGTTAGCGGGGTTTAGAGGGGATCATTGATTCCTTGAAAGCTGAGTTGAGAAGACTTTGCAATAAGACTGATTTGCCGTCTTTCCGGAGTCAAAGGTAAAGGTGATGGCTTTCGATCCCCTCCTCGCACATAGAATGGAAGAATCCACTGTTAGGTGCTTAGCAGCTCTTTGTTGAAGGAAGAGAAGCTTCTAATGCCATTCTTCTTCTTACAGTGATATGCAGGCATCAGCTGTTCGGGAGGGGAGGAACGAGGTTCTTAGTAAAGGCCTAACCGCTCTTGCAGGCGGGGCTAATTCTTTCGAGACGGGAAGAGAAGGAGTTAGCTCAGTGACCGAGGGTGAAGTTCTTCTCTCGGCTCCTCTGTGTTGAAGAAGCACGGGATGCAGAGGCATCAATGGTAGCATCAGCGGTTCAAGTGCAGTGGGTAGCAATAATTCAAAATGAGGGTTCCAAACCTAGCTTTATCTTTCGCTTGAGACTGGGCCCAACTTCGTACTCCGTACAAGCAGCAGGAGTGGACTATAAAAAGAAAGGTATTCTAGGCGAAGTATGCAGCTTAGTTTCGTAGCTCCCTTTGCCAGGTTTTTAAATATCTGGTTCGAAAGAGCCTGGAGAGTCAAGCCCTCGGTATCATTGAAAACTTGTGAGCCCGGTCAAGTCAACTACTTTTTTATTTTCAGCAGGGTGAGAAGTAGGAATAAGATCTCAGTCAACTATCTGATGGTTTTCGTGGAGGGTCTTTCACCAAACGCGATAATACGCCCAGGGTAGACCACGACCAGCTCTAGGTTGGTTTCGATCTAAAGCCGAAACCAGAAGCATGTTGGGGACATAACTGTCCCTAGCTCACTGGGGGGTAACGCGCTCCGGGGAGACTGATTAGACGTTGAGCGGAACCGGTCTATGCTTGGGATGGGGAATCGGACAGGAAACAATATGGACTGATCGCTTGGAGCATGAGAAAGGTCGATCTCAATTGCTTAACACCATGTAATCGATCAATGTGAAGAAGCAGGGACCGAAGAGATAGAAAAAGGGAAGACACGCCAATCGACCCGAATAGATAGCCTGTGGGAGAATCGGTGCACCCAACCTCAAGATAAGAAGAAAAGGCCGCTTCGGATGCCCTCCCTTTCGCCTCTTCCCACAAGAAATGACGTAAGTAGTAGGTAGTGCCTTTTTTGGCTAGTTACGAGAACTCAACAGTTGAGACGACTCGACTCGTATCAAGAGTAAAAGCTCCTGACTAGCTTTAGAGCACATGGCAATTGGTACTACTTCGCTATCGGTCACCGTTAAGGACGATTCGGCTTGTGTTCATCGAATTGAATTGACGTAAGAGAAGAAAAGCAAAGAAGGAGCTTTCTATTTGGGTCCACTCGATGAGTATCCCTTGAATTTACGTTCAAAATTGTAAACAGTCGAATGCGCTCTTTTCATCCAACTCGAAATCTCGTAAGAGAAGCAAAAGAATGTTACGCCCAAAAATCCCATTTCTTTCTTGGTTGGCCTAACCCAACCGGTGATTTCCGACAAGTCTTTCTTCATTTTTAGAACAAGAAATTTTTAGAGCAAGAAAGCAGAACCGAAAGAAAATAATATTCAATTTCTATGACAAATCTGGTCCGATGGCTGTTCTCCACTAACCACAAGGATATAGGGACTTTATATTTCATCTTCGGTGCCATTGCTGGAGTGATGGGCACATGCTTCTCAGTACTGATTCGTATGGAATTAGCACGACCGGGCGATCAAATTCTTGGTGGGAATCATCAACTTTATAATGTTTTAATAACGGCTCACGCTTTTTTAATGATCTTTTTTATGGTTATGCCGGCGATGATAGGTGGATCTGGTAATTGGTCTGTTCCGATTCTGATAGGTGCACCTGACATGGCATTTCCACGATTAAATAATATTTCATTCTGGTTGTTGCCACCAAGTCTCTTACTCCTATTAAGCTCAGCCTTAGTGGAAGTGGGTAGCGGCACTGGGTGGACGGTCTATCCGCCCTTAAGTGGTATTACCAGCCATTCTGGAGGAGCAGTTGATTCAGCAATTTCTAGTCTTCATCTATCTGGTGTTTCATCCATTTTAGGTTCTATCAATTTTATAACAACTATCTCCAACATGCGTGGACCTGGAATGACTATGCATAGATCACCCCTATTTGTGTGGTCCGTTCTAGTGACAGCATTCCCACTTTTATTATCACTTCCGGTACTGGCAGGGGCAATTACCATGTTATTAACCGATCGAAACTTTAATACAACCTTTTTTGATCCCGCTGGAGGGGGAGACCCCATATTATACCAGCATCTCTTTTGGTTCTTCGGTTTTAAATGGCCCTTTTCAGATGAAAATCTGAATACGCATTGCGCTGTATGCTGGGACTGTCTGCTTAATGGTACTCCTACTATGTGAATAAGTGGTTTTCTAGTAAAACCCCGATCTAGTAAAAATGGAGTATCTAAGACACAATCAGCAGGTAACCAACGACATAAAAGCAGTCTAGTAGGAACCTCAGAGACTACATGCGCAACAACTTATCCTAAATCCTTCTGTGAGTGGCTAGCTGGAATTATCGATGGTGATGGAAGTATTCAAGTTAGTAAACAAGGATATACTTCTCTTGAAATTACTATAGGACTTGAAGATCTACCACTACTACGATATATCCAACATATGCTTGGTGGAAGTATTAAAATGCGATCAGGTGCTAAAGCTTATCGTTATCGACTACATAATAAACTTGGTATGATTAAACTAATGAATTGTATTAATGGTCATATTCGACATTCAGCACGACTACTTCAACTACATCGTGTCTGTCAAGTACTGATATCCCTGTAATTCTACCTATTACACTAGATGCTCAATCAAATTGGTTTGCAGGATTCTTTGATGCTGATGGTACCATTGGTATCGCTATGAAGAATCAACTACCTCAACTAAGTATTCGAGTAACTAATAAACTTCTACAAGATGTAGAGTCTTATAAGGTAGTATTTGGAGGAAATATCTACTTTGATAGTAGTCAAAATGGTTACTATCAATGGTCTGTACAAAGTCGAAAAGATGTTATCATGATGCTAGATTACTTTAAATCAAGTACTTTCCGAAGTCATAAATCACGACGATTCTTCCTTATTGAGGAATATTACAGTCTTTACGATCTCAAAGCATTTAAACCTGACAGTATTCACCATAAAGCATGGCTAGCTTTCCTAGACAAATGGAATAAGTTGATGATATAGTCCACCTTTCTTCTATTCATCCGCAACTATTAGTAGAAGAGAGAAGCACCCTGAAGTTTACATTCTAATTCTGCCGGGATCCGGTATCATAAGTCATATCGTTTCGACGTTTTCGGGAAAACCGGTTTTCGGGTATCTAGGCATGGTTTATGCCATGATCAGTATAGGTGTTCTTGGATTTCTTGTTTGGGCTCATCATATGTTTACTGTGGGCTTAGACGTTGATACCCGTGCCTACTTCACCGCAGCTACCATGATCATAGCTGTCCCCACTGGAATCAAAATCTTTAGTTGGATCGCTACCATGTGGGGGGGTTCGATACAATACAAAACACCCATGTTATTTGCTGTAGGGTTCATCTTTTTGTTCACCATAGGAGGACTCACTGGAATAGTCCCGGCAAATTCTGGGCTAGACATTGCTCTACATGATACTTATTATGTGGTTGCACATTTCCATTATGTACTTTCTATGGGAGCCGTTTTTGCTTTATTTGCAGGATTTCACTATTGGGTGGGTAAAATCTTGGTCGGACATACCCTGAAACTTTAGGTCAAATCCATTTTTGGATCACTTTTTCGGGGTTAATCCGACCTTCTTTCCCATGCATTTCTTAGGGCTTTGGTATGCCACGTCGCATTCCAGATTATCCAGATGCTTACGCTGGATGGAATGCCCTTAGCAGTTTTGGCTCTTATATATCCGTAGTTGGGATTCGTCGTTTCTTCGTGGTCGTAACAATCACTTCAAGCAGTGGAAATAACAAAAGATGTGCTCCAAGTCCTTGGGCTGTTGAACAGAATCCAACCACACTGGAATGGATGGTACAAAGTCCTCCAGCTTTTCATACTTTTGGAGAACTTCCAGCTATCAAGGAGACGAAAAGCTATGTGAAGTAAAAGAAGAAAAGGTCGCCGACTGCTACTAAGAACCTAACAGAACTTTTCAAAATGTGGGTTCTAAAACCACTTGTGTAGGTCGGGGTTGAGAAAATGAGGGCCGACGAGGCTAGGGCCCTATTTTCCAGCAATGACCGGTCAAGGTCAATCAAAGTGGGGATTCACAGATGATTCTAGATCTTAACAAATCTGATCACCATCTATAGAAGGATGGAACGGCGGATTGATCATCGACTCAAGCACGTATTGCCAGCTTCACATTCTAACATGTCCCCTGAAAGGTCAACAAAGAGCGCCCCCCTCCACACTAAACCGAAAAACCTGACCCCTTGAGCTGAACCAACAAAGCATTCCATTGAATGAAGCCCACTTCCATCCTAGAAAGCCACTTTCGGGGGAGAACTCTTGCTCACAGGCTCCCTGAAACCAAGAGACAAGACAGAAGATGCATAAGATGCAGAGGATACTATGGATTCAGAGTGAGCCTCTATCCTATGTCTAGGAGTAGAGAAGAGAGCACCTTCAACCGACAAAGCACTTATTTTCTGCTCTTCCTGCTTGGCCAAGAAGTGTTAAACGGAACCTTCTTCAAAAATTTATAAAAACGTCGATACTGGAACTACTGGTCTGCTGCTTTGACTTTTTCTTTTTTCCAAAAACTTTGAAAGCAAAGAAACTCAGCTTCTTGCAGGTCCCAATAAGCGGGTAACTAAGGTCTACTCGTCAAGTAAAGCCTCACTTTTTCAGCGAAGACCAGAACCGATTCAATCAATGCGACTTCGTCCCACCAGTCGAAAAGGAAGGAATATTCTGAGGCGGGCAAGGAAGGCTAGTCCAGAAACTGCTAGCTGTCGACGAGGAGGAGTCAACTAGCGATGCCAGCTTCTGAAAGATTATGATTTTAATAAATATTTCCTTCCAAGACCAGTTCTTCAAGTTTTGGAGTTCCAGTTTGCATTAATGAATCCAGCTGGAAAGACCTACACCTACTATCCTTTATCAAACCTTCCCCTTTTCATAATAATAAGGTAAGCTTGGGTTCCAAACGATATGCGGTCTCGCTATTCTTTGTTTGCATTCAAAGGTCTTGTGCCTGCGCTATCGAGTCCCGTGCCTAACTTCCAAAGAATGAATCAATGAATATGGTAGAGGAGCGAAAGTGACCGGCGGCGGTGTAGAGCTATAAGGAGCGAAGACCACACACACCGGCTGATGGAGGGCGGGATCGCATTCACTTGTTTGCCGCCCGACTCCATAGTAACAAAGTGGAAAGTAGGCCCGCCCCCATAACCACACGCGAAGGGTAACGAGATTCAACTGGATGGTCACGCTTCTTCGAGAACGGTTTTTCCCTCAATTTGAAAGCTGGTTCCGTGAGTCCAAAAACGCCTAGCCCAAAAGATGATTTTCCTCTTCCTCACATCGATGTTCTGGTGGACAACACCGCTGGACATGGGATGCTGTCCTTTACTTTATGGATGCTTTCTATTGATATAACCAGATCAAGATGGCCGAGGAAGACCGAGAGAAAACGGCGTTTATCACCATATCAGATAGGAGGGCACGTTCTGTTACAAGGTGATGCCGTTTGGTCTAAAGAATGCCGGGGCGACGTACCAGCGAGCCATGACTGCGCTGTTTCATGATATGAAACACAAGGAAATGGAGGTCTATGTCGATGACATGATCGCCAAGTCTTGGGCTAAAGAAGACCGTGAATTTGAAGAAAGTGTTTGACAGATTGCGGAAATACAGTCTTCGAATTCATCCGCAAAAGCATATAAAGCCGGGAGGAGGTTTGGTGCTTCGTCAGGTAAGCTACTCGGGTTCATTGTCAGCAGAAGAGAAATCGAAGTCGACCTGCAAAAGCCAAAGCAATTATCGACATGCCGGTACCAAAGACAGAGAAAGAAATCAGGGCTTTTTTTTTGGGCAGGCTACAATACATCAGCAAGTTCATTGCCCAGCCCACACCCATCTGTGAGCCGATCTTTAAACTGCTCAGAAAGAAGACCCCGCCTTTCCTTTCAGAAAAGATAGACACAAGGAACGAGGATTGCCAAAACAAAAGGCGTTTGACAAAGTGAAGAAATATCTACTCAATCCTCCCCGCCAACGCCTGGTCGACCTCTCCTGATGTATCTGTCAGTAATGAAAGCATCCATGAGTTTTGTCCTTGGTCAGCACGATGAAACGGGTAGGAAGGAAAGAGCCATTTACTATCTCAGCAAGAAGTTCACTGATTATGAGACAAGGTATACGGTTCTAGAAAAGACCTGTTGTGCTCTTACATGGGCCTCGAAACGCCTACGCCACTACATGTTGAACTATACGACCATGCTGATTGCAAGGATGGACCCGCTGAAGTATCTCTTTGAGTGCTCAGCCCTCACGGGCCGTACAGCAAGGTGGCAGATGTTACTCTCAGAGTTCGATATTGTGTACGTCACCCAGAAGCATGAGTAAGGCAAGGGGCAGGCAATAGCAGACCACCTGCGGATCATCCCGTGCCTGACTATGAGCTTTATTTTGGGACGAATTTCCTGACGAAGCTATTCTATTTGCGGTAGGCGAAGAAGAATACGAAACTCCTCATGATTGGCAAATGTTCTTTGATGGTGCAGTAAATCAGAACGGAAATGGAGTTGGAGCAGCCCCTTTCTACATGCTATCTTAAAGCTCGCCAAAAGGAGCCCATATTCCCATAGCTGTCAAGTTGAGGTTCTTTGCACAAACAATATCGCAGAATATTCTGCGTGGATTACAGGCGCTTCTTTGAAGCGCCCTCGACTTGAGAATCAAGAAGATTGATGTATATAGAGATTCGTCACTTATCATCTTTCAGACAACTGGTGATTGGAAAACCAAAGATCAGAAGCTCATTCCCTACCATCACAGTATCTGGAAGATATCAGCCTAAAGTAAAGTTCAGACGGATTACCTTCAATTATCTGTCGAGTACGAAGAATCAGTTTGCTGACACATTAGCCACACTAGCTTCCATGATCAGTAGAAGGTGTTGATATCCGAGTCGACGAATCGGATATCAATCAGTGTGAAGAAGAGTCATGCGAGGACTAATCAAGCACAGCTAAATAGTAGTCATGTCCACAAGGAAAGGAAGAAAGATCGTCAACGCTTCCAACGTCCGTAGGAACTAAGTCGGAAGTTGGGCCGGAACTAGAGGAGTTGTTAAACCCCATTTCCTGTATACCTCTCTGAATCCTTAGTTTTCGGAGCAGTAGAGACTCACGCTTTAGCCGCTTCATCTGAAGGAGGGCTTACAGAAGTCACAGCACCAGAAAGTGACAATAGGCAAATCAACATAAATGCAAGAAAAAGAGGAAACTGTACATCAAGCCCTGTATAGCGAGACAGAGAAAAGAAATGAATGGTACCCCTCAGCCCCTTACTATTAAAAAAATAACCAGACGTTGCGATCAGATGTAAGAGAGAAGTTCGTTTATGATCCAACACATACGTTTACTCTTGTATTAATTAGTTAGATTTGCGTTAGCTCTTCTTTCCCCCCTACTCGCTGGTCCTCCAAATCCTCTTGTTTATTCAATGATAAATTTTTTGATCAGTCAATGGATCAAGCAAGATGTTGATTTCTCTTTTCAAATCATGGTCTTCTTCGAAAGAAGCAGAGTTAGCAGAGTAGCTCGAGCAAGGAGTTTTTTAAAAGCTGAAAAACAGAAGACTGGGGCCCTTTACAAATTACAAAAAATCTGGGAAACCAGAAACGGAATACCTAGGTCGCAAGGCAAGGGAGGACGGAACCCCACTTCGACTCACCAAGGAGAAGGTAAGTACTTTTATATCGTTTCTTCTGAAGTGATATAGATCAATGCCTGGACTGGGGGGCGTCGGCCCACGGGAAAACGTTTGCAGATGCGACCATGAATCGAACCAGATCGAAACATTCAGCTGTCGACGGACAAACTTTGCCGAAACGTCGACCGAAAGATGGCCAAGCCCCGGTTCCCAGGGTTAGAGTATTCCCTATTATGAGCCTACTCAGATCAGAACTAAACTAATTGATTCTCTTTCGCCTATCGGCCGGCCGGCTTGTTGCAACCTTCGCATTTCCTGCTGAGATCCCAAGTCTCCAAGTGGGCCCTCTTGGCCACCCGCGACCTTGGCTTTTTAGAGAATCCCGCTCCTGTGTCGTGGGACTTGTAGCTCGGCAGTCCACCGGGTGGGTTTTTTTTCCTTCCAGTTTCGAGTGTCTTCTTGGATAGTTATAGCGGCCCATAGGCGCAAGATGTACCTTGTGGGGGGGGGCGGCGGTCCCCTGGACATAGTCCTTTCAGGCAGTGGCCGTTTAGTCCATGGTCCATTTGATGGTCGGTGCAAGGCCAGAAATTGGAACACATTGATTCCGCTCGTTCCCGTCCTTCGCTTCAGGGCCTGTCCCTCGGTGTGGTCAGTACTCCATACTGTCGGGCAGCGAAGCTTACACTTGTTCACTAATTATGACGGTTCGCCAGGGCCTCTTTCCTCCTCCCTTTTCTGCTCACTCGTAGGGGTTCGGACCCCCACAAAGGGGGAGGGAGTCGACTGAACATCTCAGCCATTGGCGGGAATTTCGCCCGCATCCGATCCCCAATTCTTGTTCACCCCGTATGATCGTGTTGGGTGAATTGTGACCTCGTACGATCGTGTCGGGTGAGCAACAGCCGCTTCGTCACAGTACTTACTTATGGGCTAACGGGTCACACTTTGGCCAAGTATCCTACAAAGAGACTCCTGAGAGCCAGAAGTATTAAAGGAATGGCTATAGGAATGGCGCATCATGACATCTTACGATGTCTCGCCCGAATGAATTAGTTGGTACTAGAAATGTTAGAAAAAGTGAACGAAAAGAGTAATAAGAAGTGAAAAGGACAGAGACACTTCCCAACCAGAAAGCAAAGTTCCCACTGATGGTATACTTAGTGTAAGCGAGCTCTAAGATCACATCTTTGGAATAAAATCCAGTTAGAAAAGGAAATCCAATTAGAGATAAGCTGCCTATGAGCATCATGGCATAGGTAAAAGGGAACGAGGAGGCAAGCCCCCCCATCTTCCGCATATCTTGCTCATCCGACATGGCATGAATCACCGAACCTGCACTCAGGAAGAGTAATGCTTTGAAAAACGCGTGATTCATTAAGTGAAAGACGCTAACCGAATAGTTAGAGATGCCGCAAGCAAAGATCATATAGCCTAATTGACTGCAAGTTGAATAAGCTATGACCCTCTTTAGATCGTTCTGTAATATTCCAGTAGTTGCCGCAAGGAATGACGTCATAGCTCCTGCAAAAGTAATAACAATCAAAGCCGTAGGTGAGTATTCAAATAAAGGGGAGCACCTTGCTATCATGAAAACGCCAGCCGTTACCATAGTAGCTGCATGAATCAAAGCGGATACTGGAGTGGGACCTCCATAGCATCGGGTGACCAAGTATGCGATCCTATCTGGGCAGATTTCCCAACAGCACCAATAAGAAGTAAAATACAAATAAGAGTTATGTCATTAAATCTCATATTGAAAAAAATCCAATAATTTCTGGGGCAACTAGCACGAGCAAAAATGGTTGAAAAGTCTACTGTTTGAAAGAGAGTAAAACGACCCGAAATCCCAGGAGCTAATCCAAAATCACCTACTCGATTGACAAGCATAGCTTTTATAGCTGCTTTATCTGCCTGAAGTCGTGTAAACCAGAAATGAATTAACAAATATGAAGCAAGACCTACTCCTTCCCATCCCAGAAATAATTGAAGAGAGTTATCTCCAGTCACCAACATTGGCATAAAAAGTAAAATGGATAAATAACACATAAATCGAGGGCTATGCGGATCCTCAGACATATATGAAATGGAATAAAGATGGACCAAGCTACTTATGAATGTAACCACAATTAACATCACTACGGTCAGGCTATCGAACACGGAGTCAGAAGTGAATTACGAGTCGGACCAATTTGCGAATCGAGCGAGCTCCCCTTGCATGCAATGATGTGGTGGTGAACCTCTCATTCTAATTCAGTGCTCTCCGAACCGTGCGGGAAGGTTTCCCATCACACGGCTCACCAACTTGATCTTCCGCGGGAACCGTATGTCCGAACAGGCCTGGAAAAACAGGTACGATCCCGCTTTCCTTTGCCACTCAAGTGTACGGCATCTGCCGTGCTTAGGCCCCTTCTTCCCTTCCCTAATGAAAGAGTCCACCGCCTGCCTTAGTAGTCTCAGCGTGCAGGCCTGCCTCTTTTTTTAGTAGGTGATTCACTACCGAAGCGAAGAAAAGGCTGGATCAAGAAAAGGGGGTACTACGAGCCCTCTGCCCCACGCATCTAACCAGCTCGCGTGGTTCACCGGTTCCACCGACTAGACCCTTAGAGTGATTCAGTCGATACAGAGGTGCGCTTGAAGTGGGGGGTGTGCTGTCCCTATTGGGCTGGGCCCTTCCCCATAAGGCCCCACCGTCGGGGCATAAAGGCCCTCTTGCTACCCATATGCGAGGCGCCGTCTTAGCCTTCCCTGACCAGGATCGCTCCCACACCTGTAGCGTTCGTGATCGGCCTACTCAACTGTGTATCGATTCGAAAGGCAGGGGGGCACAGCCCCCAACCAAGGGAGTGATTACGTCCAGTATGTCCCCCCTTATTCCCGACATGCTATGGTACCCCGGGGTGGGTAGGAGCGGGTCGAGTCCGTATCGCCGCGGAGCAACAGCCGCGTCCGGATCTGATCTATCTACTCGGCAATTCATCCGGTGACTTCACGGTCGCCAAAGAAGCCCCAAGAAGCATCAAACATTTCCGATGAGATCCATGGAGCAATTCTTAGATAGCAAGCACTAGCTCCCGGTGCGACTTCATAAAAAGCAATCAAAGATAAGATCGAAGAGAATGAAACGCACGTAGTGGTCATTATAGCGGTTCCTTCTGATCCTAGAAAACGTCCGAAAAAACCTGCTATGGAACTACCGAGCAGAGGCAAAAATACGATAAGTAGATACATAATTTCGAGTGTGATCAGACAACCAAAAATCAGACAATGACAGAGCGGCCTGTGATTGAGTGATAGATTGATCGACGTCCGGAGAACGCTCGACCGTGAGTCCCAAGGTGAAAGGAACTTAGCAAATGGGGTCCGGCTCTATGAGCTCCTGGGCAAAGGTTTTTCGTTCAACTAACACACTTGAGGAAAGATAGAAACAACTCTTCTTTATATACACAATTATAAAAACTGAACTCACTTAAGCCGAATCTCACTCCCTCTTTATGGCAGCTATCTCTTCCTAAACAGTAGAGAAAGAAAGCCCGCTGACGATCGTTCTTTTCTTTCCATAAGATCTATTCTTGGGCCAATCTTTCTATTTCCTCTTAATGCCTCGAGCCGCTGTCTCTTGAAGCCTTTGTAGCTGTTCCTGGACTTTGGCTAGGTTCACCAAGTGGATTTTGAAAGAAAAGTTGTTGGCAAAAGCCTGGGTTAGGTGTGAAAGGTATTCGGTTGCCACCAGCTCTTAAGCACACCCATTGGCATTGACTGCATGGGATCGAAAGACTTCCAGTTTCGTAAACGTGTCCATAACTTTCTCATGGATCTAATTTGGATGAATACACGGGAAGCCCAGAGACCTCATTTGGCATTGTGCGGCTTCCTTAATTGCACTAGCGCACTCAGGTGAGCAGCAGCCGTTGGTTGAACCAATATGGGCTCTGACAGAAGGTACCACCAGACACCCAATCCCAGCAGAAGACATGTTAATAGGGCAAATCGGCTGTCTTTGACGTAGGCGAAGGCCATTGCCTCTGAAAAGCCGAATGTCCTTGTACGACTACTTTGCCTTGTGGCGTCCGCTAATCCAATAATGCGATCCGGGGATCTAAGTAGGGTGGCTTTGTTGCCTCTATTTTGATCTATTGCCGAAGCAAAATGAAAGGGCAACTTGCTGATCCCGGTGGCAAGCGGTTTCCATAAGGAGAATGGTTGGAGTTCCACTTTTTTTGAGCGAGATCTGTCTTTCCAAGTTTGAATTTTTTTTTCTTCTAGCTTGGAAATCGGGTTGATCCATTGTCGCGATAGATGACTACCGGAAATCCCTGCCTTGATCGTTTTCGGAAAGCGCCTTCTTCTTTTTGGTTGGTTTAAGGGGCGAGAGGGGGCGTGGAACTACTATTACGATTCTCATTATTCTCATTTCGCTTTCTACTAAAAAGAGGAACACGGAAAAAGGGTTGATTAGAAACAAATTGTGCAAAGAGGCGATTCATGACTCCAGCATAAAAAACAGCACATTAATCCCTTGAGCTGTGGATGGTTGAGACAGCGCTAAGATCTTGTTCGTAGTTTCCGTTTAATAAGTTGTACTCAGTGGTTTCGCTGAGAAATGTTTGGGAGAAGGATAGTGCACCATTAGTTGAACCATGTCTCTCGAATCTCTCGGAAAGCCTTTGGGTTGTGGGGCTATTGTTTCCTTGAGGCATGGTTTGAGCCCTGGTGCGGAGCTCGGTAGTAGTCTGACTTCGGGAAGAAAACGGTCGGAAAGCAGTCCCTACTGCCGCGTCAAGCTAGGCCTGAAACCTCCAAAAGAGAAAAAGATTAGATTAGAGTACTGTCGGAAGTAAACTCCTCTTCTCGGAGCCTTAGGAATTCCTAAGGACTACTGAAGGAGTAGTGAAGTGGAAGGCAGGTAATCAAATAAACTTAACACTCGACGTCAGTCTCATTATATACACCCATAGAAAGTCCCATTCCCTAACTCGAAGGCGGAAAAATGATTCACTGCTGCGTACAGCCCTGCGCTGTAGGCCGCTATTGGGCGGTGTAGGGGGCTGTGAGAGAGGGCTTCTTCGCGCCGTGCTCCCTTGCTCGCTTAGGTACGCCCTACCCCACCAACCATCCTTCTTTAACAATTATTCTTTTCTTCTTTTTTTTTTCGAGTGTTCATTCTTCACCCTCTTTCTTCTTCACTTTCACTGCTACCGTCCTGGTTTCATATGCCCAAGGCACCTTTGAAAGCCTTACTTTCTCTTACTTATAGAAAAGGGTGGGGTTGAGATAACGATAGGTGAAGGTTTAGGGATAGTGATGGTGGCTGGTACGTGTTTCTGAGGGTTCTGTGGAGGCGTGGTAATGGGAATAGGTGTTGGGGTAGGTTGAGTGCGAATTTTTTGTTCTGTATGTTTCTGTGGTCTGGCTGAGGGTATTTTAGAAGTCTTCACTGAGCTGGCTCAGGCTTACTTCTATGGGGTCTGCCTTTCATTGAATTTTAGTGAGGGCACAGGTGAGGGTTGTGGGGTAAGGGAAGCTGACAACTATGGATGGCTAGCTCGTGCAATCAATATCTCTTCACTCCCATGCATACAATAGCTACGAGCTGCTGTAAGCGCTCTTGCACGAATACTCTATCACGAGCGTATTACCGAGTACCATGAGTAGACTAACGAGAGAGGTGGTATCGTATATAAGAGAAAGGTTTCATTTAGGAATGATCTATCTAAAGGTTTCATTTAGGAATGATCTATCCGTGGAGATCTCACTTTCGAAAGAGAGTCTCGACGCGGCGGTGTACACATAGCTGAGATAGCATGCAGCCGATAATGGAAAAAGATATATAATTTTTGTGCCGCGCAAGGATTTCTCTTCATAAGAGTGAATCAAACCAGCTAGCCTCCTTTCGGCTTGTGGCGAACTAGACTGACAATTGTAGTATATAAAGAAGAGTTCGTCTTTCTTCAAAGAGAAAAAGTAACGCGGCCCTTAGAGGCTTAAGTAATCGTTCGCAGGCGAAATGAAATTACGTAAAGAAAGAAAGAGACTTTCGGAAAGTGGTTCAGGTAGCTCCAGCGGACTGTAAATCCGTAAGAGCCGGGCATCTGGGACTGTAAATCCTCATGCGGTTCGACTCCGCACCCACTTAAGACTGTTCCGCCGCGGGTGGCGCCCAGATAAGAAAGCTTATGTTCCGGCGGATCGAAATTTCCTATTTTGCTCAGTCAGAAGGAAGGCTAGCTATATGCTTAACACATGCAAGTCGAACGTTGTTTTCGGAGAGCTCAGCTGGTTAGAGCAAAGGACTGAAAATCCTTCGTGGTTCGATTCCACTTCGAGCTGTTGAGTTGGCAGTGAAAGTGTCATTCCTTCTCGCTGGGAGTGCACTTCATCGAGTTGGAGGTACATTGGTAAGTAAGCGCTTCCTTCGATTGTGAGATCCTTACATGCAGTCTCTTGCCAGGCAGGGGAATGGGAATCCTTCTTTGCCTTCCAGGCTGGGCTTTCTTTGTTTTGAGTTTGGAGGTGATTGGCAAGCGGAGGAATGAATAGCAGGATAGTTTGGAAGGGAATTGTTTGATGTTAGCTCGCTAGGAACGGAAACGGAACCTAGAGGAGAAGAGGAAGAGTTCAGTTCTGGTCTTTATCTCCTTTCTCCTTGCGCCCAAGTCTTCCTTTCGTGCCTTAAGATCCACTTGTTGGGGAACGAATAGAAGGTTTTGGGGTGATTTTTGACTTACGGCTTTAGATATGCGTATGGTAGAAGAGTCTTATGTGTCGGTTTGGGAGGTCCTCTCTAAGCTTGCCTCTGTTCTTTGCATCTCGTTTCATGCTTTAGTTGATCAACGTAGCCCTTCTCTTTGCAGATGGGCAAATTGTTCAGCAAGCGTTATGTTTCGAGACCACGTCAGGATTAATTTGATAGTAAGTTGTAAGAAGACTGACTTCCCTTCCGATTAACAATCTCTTCCTTCCCTTTGAAGTTATGAGCATTCATTTCCAAATACTGAACGTTCATCTCTCTGTTAGTAGTTGTTTGATTACTGTTGAAATCTTAGAAAACTAAAAAGAAATGTAAACTCCCCTATTTCCTCCTTGTGCTATTCGCGCTATCATACTCCTCATACCATATAGCAATGGCTCGGGTCGACCTATTGAGTTGAGAGACGGAATTTTATTTTCCTTAATAAACTGCTCATTTCACACAAACCCTGTCTACGAAGCAAGGGAATCCTTATTCATTGCCTGAGGTGAACAGACGCTTAAGGAAAGGCTACTTCTTTATGAACATAATTAACTAGTCCATAAACCTATCTATAGGTCCAAGTAGACTGCCATTATCTAGCCCGATTCTGGACAGTTTCAGTTCTTTAGAAACGAAATTAACTAGTCCAATCACATGTATAGTGGTCGGAGGAATCTTTCTTCTAACGAGAAATGGTTATGAACTGCCAAGGTCAATGCATCTTCTTCCCCGGCACAAAAACTGTTCAGGAAGTGAATGAAGCAGAAATATACACATTAGTCTTGGAGTTAACCTCAAGGGAAGAAGTTTATGTTAACCATACCACTAGGACAGGAAGGGTCTATCAACCGCCTCATTTGCAAGGCAATGATCCCCAAAGCACCGCTTGGGCTAGAGAAAGGAAAGGGCGGACGTGCCCGAGTACGACATCTTAGAGCAGCTTAGGAAAATCCCGGTTCCATTTGTGAACTGCTCAAGACATCCCAGAAGCACACTGACATCTTCTTTAGTGTGCTAAAGTCAGCCCACATTACCAAGGATACCCCACCGGAAGGCCTGAAGGTAATGATAGGGCAAATCTCCGCACCTCAACCCATGACCTTTACTGAAAAGGATGCAGCGCATACAGGCCATCCGCACATGTTGCCTCTCTACATAACTAACTACATAGAGGATTTCGAGGTTCACAAGGTGCTCATAGACAAGGGTGCGGGATTGAATCTATTTCCCTAAGGACCGCAGAGACATGCGGGTAGGACCAGTGCTTAAACCTCTTCCACTCCATGTCATTGACGTCAACTAAGGACAAGGACCAAAAGGTTTTCCAATCCTTCAATGGTTCGTCCCAAGAACATAGAGGGAGAATCTAATATTCCTGTTATTAGGACACTTCCCTTGGCTTTTATCCTTAGGCTCTTTCCCATCGAAGTCCTTGTTTGGCAGGTGCTCTTCGGGCAGATTCCACTTCGAAAACACTTTTTGTTGACTTGACTTTATGGTCCAGGTGGAAGTAGTCTGAAGTGCTGAAAAGCAGAGATATTTCTATCAGAAAAAAAAATAGCTTTCCCCATCTTTCACATACATACCCCACGAGCACCCTCTATTACCGAAAACCTTTCTTATTTACAAAACGGGGGCAGAGGAAATTACGAAGACTTCACTTCAAGGAGAGAAACGTAGGCACGAGACCTGCTCTTCCATGATCCTTGATTACTTTTGAAGAAAGCAAGCCAGGTTTGGACGTTCAAACAGTAAGGGTGAGAAAGTTCTTTTATGATTTTTTTTTTTTCTTGTTATGGAGATGTTCTTCGTTTCGCTACGACTACTGACCTTTCGCCTTTAATATGCCTATTCATCTAACTTTCATGAAACCCCGGGAATTTTGGCATAAAGTCAATTACCGAAGGACAGTTCATTTCAATCGTGCCAGTTTCATGAAAACCCGTGAAAAAAAGGCATAAAGTCAATTTCCTTCGGGGAGCTCATTTCAAATGTCCAACTTTCATGAAACCCCGTAAAAATCGATTGAATTTGCGTGTAATTATATCTAATATGCCTATTAAAATATTCCTATAATATGCCTTTAATTGACTGTGCAATTAATATTTGAATAATATCCT
>NW_026614857.1:0-100172 GCF_030052815.1 Hevea brasiliensis | reverse complement strand
TAAAGAAAATAATTGTTGGAGGACAAGAGGAAAATTTGGCCAGCTAGGGTTTTGATGTGTATGTGCATGAATTTGATTGAATTCAAAGTGTAGGTAAGTGGGTATGAGTATGGAAGTGATGTTGGGATGCATTGTAGTAGTTAAATGCAACATATTGGTGAATTAGGGTTTGGCACCTAGGGTTTAGAAGAGAAAAATATGAGAATGTATTAAATGGTGTTTTGGACTTGGTTTGAGGTGAGAAATGGTCATTTGTGACCAATTAAAGTATGTTGGAACCAAATGCAAATTCGGATTGCTTAGGGTCATGCTGCAGGCAGCAGGACCAAGGTCGGTTTGAGGGACCAAAACTGAAAATTACAAGTCCAATTGGTGTGAGGCCAATTGGGAATGAAAATAGACACAAAATGACACAATTTTTATTTAGGAATCATGCTCAAAAAGTGACCAAAACCTAGTGAACAAATTGACCAAATCCGGATTTATGCAGTCTAACCTGTACAAAATTGGCCAAATGAACAGTATTGTTCATTTGGCCATAACTTGGGCTAGGTAGGTCTAAATGACCTGAACTTTTACAAGTGGACAGCTGAGATATAGACCTAAAACTTTCATGAAGAACACAAATCCAAATTATGCCCTTAACCAAGTCATTTGGCCACCCAAAATTGGTGACCTAAAACTGCCAGAACCAGTTTGGTGCCCAGAAATCTGGGCTAAGTCCAATCCGGCAACCATGATTCATATGGCTATAACTTGAGCTACAAGACTCCAATTGGAGTGATTCAAAAAGGAGAATAAATTTAAGACAATAGGGAACATTTTCCATGCAGAAAGTTTTGCCAAATTCTAACAGAAAAATGACCAATGGAACAGTGCAACTTAAGACACCAAAACTGAAAATTTGCAAATTTGCCTAAAAGACTTAGAATTTGAGAAAACAACCAAAACCAACAAATTTAGTAACCAAAATGTGGTATGTGGGTGAAGTTGGAATTCCCATACCTATTTAGCCTTAGAAAGTCAACAAATTGACTTGAATAATGTAGTGAATAGTAATCCCGAAACACAAAATTTTAAGAACATCAAGTTTAGCATATATAAGCTAGATAAAAGTGAATTTGAATTTATTTTGGATTTATAATAAGTTATGATGCTGAAACACTGTGAAACTGTGTGTTTCAGTGGAAAAAGAATACCGGGAAAGAACCCGAGACATCGAGTCAAGGCCAAGAGGTGATTCGTATAAGGTTTGTGCACAACTAACTATTTTGTTACTTTTCACTTCTAAATTGATTTGAACAAGTTTATTTTATGATTTATAATTTTGTTGTGTTGAGGATTTTAATTTGTTGAATGAAGTTGTATAAATTAAATGTAAATTTTCTTATACATTTAAGGATTTATTGCATGGTTTTGAGGATTGTAAATTTTAAGTTTGATGTGTTGCCAACCTTAAGCATGAATTTATGATGATTAAATATATTGATGATTTGTAAACACTTTGTAAATAGAGATTGTTTTGAATATGATTTGAAACCACAGTTGACATGACAAAATATGTTGTGAATTCTCATTAGCTTGTCTTGTGAGATATCTCCTCCACTAGATGGGGCGAGTTTCTTCCTCTCTGGCTTACCAGTTGGGGAAGAGTTTGAATGAGTACTCATATATACTATCTAGTCTTTGTTCCTCCCTTTTAGCCTCGGTTATTGGGAGAGTGTGAAATGTCATGATGTACAATACGGCATCTATTTGAATTTTGGGTCATGCGTTCAACTATGTGAATTGTTGGCAACGCCCTTTAAATTATGCATAGTTTGATAAATTATGGTTGAAATAAATAATTTGTCAGTGATTCAAAATATTTTTGTATTGTTTCGGGACTTAAAAGAAGTGCAGATAAATATTTACTATTTGATCAAAATGTTATTCAAATGAATAATTTGCATGAATGAAAATATTGATTTCTGAATGTTATGAATTTTGAAGAATTTAGAAATTTTAAGTGTTTATTTGTTATGAATTGTCAAGCATAACTTGTATTAAGTTTAAAATTATTAGTTTGTGCACCACTGAGTTCACCACTTTGATAGCTTTGTATCTTTGTCAGTGAAAGAAAATATAAAGTAGCTGAGCAAGATTACTAAAAGGCATAGTGAGACTATCTTCGGGTATATCATAGGTATACCCTTGTACTTTAGATTTTGATGTAATTCTGTAATTGTATGTATGAAATTTACTTTGAGCAGTTGTACCAACTCTTTTATAATATATTTTTGGATTGTAATGAAATACAAATTATTATAAGGTTATCTTGAGATTTTATGTATTTATAAAGTTTTGCACTACTAAATTTTTAATGCTTCCATGAATGTAGATATTCATTTTGTTATCTTAATGAGATATTTCAATGTTTGATTTAATTTAAACTGTGTATTGAGTTGCTTGTGCTGATATGTGAAATGAGATTGAATAATGTTTTTCGATAAGTACAACTGCTCAAATGTTTCATACATATAGTACATTTATATCATAAATATGAACTAACGGGGAGAAATCTCCTTGTGTTGGTTGTACAGGAAATAGAAAAAAAAATCCTGTGAATAGATATGGACAAGGGGGATAAAACGGTAGAGCAGTCTGATATAGCTAACGTACAAGGAGAGGCTCCAGTTTCGCAGAGCATTGGAGGTCCAACTGCACTAGTCCCTCTTATACAAATTACTGCACAAACGACCCAGCAGATGGCTATGTTCTTTCAGTGAATGGCTGATAATCTGTCAGCCCAGGCCCAAGTACAAACGCAACCCCCTCAAGAGTAGCATGAAAAAGAGAAAAGTGGGAAATCCATCAGTCAAAGTTCAAGTAGTAATTTGGGAAAGAGAAAAGATTTTGAGGGACCCCAAGCTCCAATGTATGACAGAGGCAGATCTTCATGGCGGAAGCAATCAAGAACCATTCATCAAAGAATCAGAAGTTCCTACCCTATCCGTATCTATGACGTTTGTAGAAAATTTCATGGGGGTATTTGCCATAGGGTCATTGGAGCCTGCTTCAATTGTGGTGGAATTGGACATTTCGCCCAAGATTGTACTAGCGCACTTCAATTTATGCCACATACTACACCAGAGGAATCAGTTCAAGATTCTGATTTTAGAGGCTCATTAATAGTTAGTAGGGGCAGAGGTAGAAGTAGAGACAGCACTTTGGGTAATCCTCGCATAATGGACCAACCCGAGCAGAGAAATACAATAGAAAGAGGGAACGCCATGCATCGAGGGGAAGAAGCAAAGACTTCAGATATAGTTGCCAGTATGTTCTTAACTTGTGAAAGGAATAATTATGTACTATTTGATTCCGGCTCTACTTATTTATATGCTAATGCAAAATTATATGTTCTACTGCTATTCCCTTGCATGGAGATAAATTTTAATGTGTTAGTAATTAGTCTTTTAGGATAAGAATTATGATAATAAGCGTGAATGGAATTAATTTTGGAAAAGTTTCTAGTGAGAGACATCTCCTGGACTACGATAAATTATAAAGTAAATTAGTAAGCCTAATTAGATAAGGCAAGAGGACCAAAAAGTAAGTTATAGCAATATATCTACCCTAGATGGAAGTAAAGGTATTACTGTTGATAGATGTCAGTAAGTACCATAATCAAAATAAGTTTTGGATATTAGTGGATTTGAGAGAAATAAGATATAGGAAAGTTTGATCTATTGGGATGTATCGTAGTAACTATGCAATATTCTTGATGTTTGTGTTGTAAGCTGCAAATTACAGTACTGACTTGAGATTTATTGTGTAGAGCTACGTACTACCCAATAGTGCATAAGGATAAGAATAGTTATAAATGACTTTCGCTCTGGTACAAATATACCAGAATAGAGTTTTATTACTAGAACTGAGTTTGAAAATCCTAATTCAGGATTTAAAACTCTATAATTAGAATATCAAAAGATCATGGTTGCAAGGTAGTGAGAGTTAAAGACTCCGTTAACCTAGCATGAATTACAGTACATCAAGAATTGTTATGGGACTAGAGATTTTAGTATGGCCAAAATTTAAAAATAACACCTATAGAGCTAAGTCATCCAGTCTCCGATATGGGGTTTATAGTTGTTCTAGTATTGCAATGGATCTTTTGCTCAAAGTTTAGTAAGGAATAGTATTCTATTTGTGTAGCAATAAGACACAAAATATAATTTTGTTCCCCTGAAAGAGACAGGATGCTATGGATGACAATTATAACTTATAAAACAGTTAAGAAATGATATTCTACTAATAACAGTAATTCGATAGGAACTAGTTGGCCCCTTATTCTTTAGGAAGAGCACAATTTTATTGTGTGGATCATAAGGATTATATCAGAATTAAAGCAAAACTTTTGAATAGCATGGGAAACAGGAGAGTCTGGTAGACTCCCTTCTTAAGATTAAAGAATTATTTGTGGTTGAAGAAAAAAAAAAGGGTAATGATCACAAACCAACGGAAAATAAGCTATAGGATATCGGTAGATAAAAGAAAATAAAGAAGTAAAAATTAGAATAGTTAGTGCGAATGTAATAAAGAAATGTTATGAATATTAGTTAAAGTGTTGACTAGAATGGTCAGAGGACTAAATCAAAGTAATATTGAAGTATAGTGGATTTATTAGGGACGATAAGAGGTGCTAAATCATGACTCAACAGTCAAGTTAAGGAAGAAGATAAGATTGAGGAATAAAATAATTAAAGTTAAGTTGTGGAAAAAAAAAGAAGAAACAAATAGAACAGTAAGAAATGAGAAAAACACTAGATGAGGAATTGCCACTAGGGCAAACAACCTACTTAAGACGCGTAACAATATCCCGAACTATTTTATCAAGAAGGAAATAAGTTAAACAAAAGCAAACAAGATAATGCAAAATGGCACATAGGCCTTGGTCATATATGGAGATAGTAAGATAATGGTTATGGACCTATGGCCAAGAAAGAGATCAGCAGTTCATATATGACTAACAAGGTCATTTAAAAGAAAAAAAAAAGACTACAAAAGAAAATAATTGCTAAAACAACAACAAGAAAAGACTAAAATATTCTAAACTAAATTGAAGGTTGCATCAAATGATCAAGAGATTTGATAAGAAAAGAGTAAAACTAAGTTTTCACCATAGGATCATACGAGTCCTAGAAAGAGTGGATCCACTTGCACATAGATTTGCTTACCTCTAAAATTGAAATGAATTTGAATATAACTTTTTACAGAAGCTCATAAGAAACTTGGCATACGAGGTGAGCAATCGATGAGTAAATAATAGTGGTTAAAGTGGTAAGGAACCATTATTCAAGCCAGGAAGCTACTTAGGAGCGTGAATAGGACATGAGGAGACAGCACCCACAACTGTTCAGAGACTGATACCAGGTAAAATTTTGAGGACGAAATTATTTTAAGGGGGGAAGAATTGTAACCACCCTATTTGCATAGCTTGGTATATGTTACTGTTCCAGTGACCGGTGTCGGTCCGGACAATTAAGGGGATTAGAACCACACTTAAAATAACTAGATAAGCCATAAACACAAATAATTAGTAATTGTCAATTAGTTAAGTATAAATAAGAAAAACAGAACATAAGATGTTAAACGAGCCGAGAGTTACAACGATGGGAGACCTTTTCGGGAAGGACTGCGAAGTCGATTTAAACTCAAATTTCGAAATGTAGAATGTGACGCTGTGGTCCTTAGGACTATTACGAACACATTGGAAAAGAGAAAATCATGAAAAAGAATTATTAAGCCAGTCAAATAATTAGGTCAGGGAGCTGGAAGAAATATTGAATTATCTGCAAACAGGGTTGAACCGGCGAGGGGCAATTTAATCAATTGACCCTGAGAGCTGACTCCTGACCTAACTTCCAAATAAAATTGGAAAAAAGAAAAATTCAAAATCGGGAATTAAATTAAATAACTAATAGTAAAATAAATAAAAACAAAGTAAAAAGTGATGACATCATGCATTACCTCATGCATGATGCAATAAATATAATAATTAAAATTTAATTAATTTAATTTATGGTCTTCCTAAATGATAAATTCATAAAAGAAAAAGAAAAGAAAAGAAAAAAGACTTCATCTTCTTAAAAAACGTGAACCATCTCTCTCTCACCTCTCTCTCACTAAAACTCCATGGAAGCTCATTTTGAGCTTGATCAAACCTTAAATCCCTCCATAGAAAGTTAAATTTTCATCATTAAATCTTGATTTCAAGCTTTGATAGAAAACTTGACAACAAAAAGAAGAAGAAAGGAAGAGGTTTTGAAGAGGTAAAAATTCAAAGTACGATTAGTAAGCAAATTTCCATTTCTTAGTTTAATTTCTATGTTTTTGGTTCAAGTAGCTTAGATTTTAACTTAAAATTAAAAGAAAGTAATTGTTGGAGGACAAGAGGAAAATTTGGCTAGCTAGGGTTTTGATGTGTATGTGCATGAATTTGATTGAATTCAAAGTGTAGGTAAGTGGGTGTAACATCCCAATGTTCGGTAGTGCATTCTACTGCTCCGGTGACCAGTGTCTGTCAAGACAGCTAGAATGCCTAGAACTATATTTAAATATTAGTGAGGAGACATAGAATAATGAAATAAAAGAAAAGAAAATACAAGAAAAACAAAGGAAAAATAATAGCAATGAAATGTAACCAAGTTAAACGAGCCGAGAACCCTAGCGATGGGTGACCGCACTGGGAAGTTAAGGCGTGGACCATTGACTAGCCCTGGACCGCGGGGAACCCTGAAAAATATTTTTAAGACTTAAATAGACATCTATTGAAGTATAAATATCATTAGAAATGTCACACCTTACCCCTCTGTAAGGCATAACATGATCCCGTAGACTACCTAATGAACTACCGAAATTCACCTACCGATAACTCATTAAGTACCCTACAAGGGATTTTAAAACAATTTTCTTACATTTTGGAAGTGGTGAGCATTTTGGTAGGAATTAAAATTATTTATTCAAGGTTTAAATACTAGTAAAAATTTTGTCCATTTTTTTTCTTCAAATTTTATAAAAATTTCGGCAGAGTGCTATCTGTATTTTGAGAAAATAGTTTTTCAAAAACCTGTAAAAAGCACTTCTAATAAATTTTTCATAACTCCCAACCTCCAAATATTCTCAAGTCAACACATCTCAAATCAATTCCATAATTTAATCCAAAATTTGTCATCTCAAAATTCTAAAAACAAACTATTTCATATCATTCCATCAATATTGTATGCACAAATTAAATTTACAGATATACAATCCAAAAATAAAATTATTACAATTTATTATACAACTGCTCACTTTACATTGATACATACAACATCACAATATTCACATCAAAATAACTATAAGGGTATAAAACAATACCCGTACAAAAAGATCAATGGAATCTTCAATATTGATAGCAGCTCACTCAGCTGCTTTCTCCTTGCTCTTATCTGCGACAGCAAAATAAGCTATCGCTGAGCATAAAAAAATACTCAGTGGTGCACAATAAAAATTTTAAATACAATACATAAATCATTCATTGGCAAAACACAATTTAAATATTTCTCAATCACATTTCACAAATTATCAAAACTCATAATGATACAATTTAGTCAAATAATTTAAGAACACAGTGTTACCGATTCATACACAACTTAAGCCATGACACAAAATTTCTGATCAATGCCGTGTTGTACACGACGACAAAGCAATCTACAACCCCACTAATCGAAATCAATGAGGGAGGTGGCTAGCTAGCTAATGAGTACTCATCCGATCTACAACCTCAACTGGTAAACCAGAGAGGGAGGAAAGATAACCGATCTCACCCCATAAATGGAGGAGCAATAATAAGATACTGTCATGCTAAGTGTGAATCAAAAATCAATTTCAAACATTTTATTCAAATGATTCGTGAGAAATCTAATAAATTTCAAAATTCATAATTTCATTCACAAGATGGCAACACAATTCATAATTAACTTCAAATTTACATATATCACATTAAATCAAATTTTCAATGACAAAAGGCTCAAATAAGGTTTATTGTGCACAAACCTGACGTGAGTCGCCTCTAGGCCTTGACTCAGTCTCTCAGACCTTCTAAGTCTTTTTCACCTGAAACACACAGTTTCACAGTGTTTCAGCACCATAACTTAGCATAAATCCAAAAATAAATTTAACTTCACTTTTACCTAGCTCTAATGTACTAAACTCGACGTTCTTGAAATTTTTGTGTTTCGGGTTACTATTTACTACACTATTCAAGTCAAATTGTTGACTTTCTAATGTTTAATAGGTATGGGAATCCCAAATTCACCCACATACCACATTTTGGTCACCAAACTTGTTGGTTTTGGTCATTTTCTCAAAACTTAGGTCTTTTAGGCAAAATTGCTAAATTTTCAGTTTTGGTGTCTAAGGTTGCACTATTCTATTGGTCACTTTTTTTATTGGAATTTGGCAAAAATTCCTTCATAGAAAATGTTCCCTATTGTATTAAGTTTATTCTCATTTTTGAATCACTCCAATTGGAGTTTTGTAGCTCATGTTATATCCAAATTACGGTTACTGCTCATTCTGTAGATTTTAGTTCTAGCAGATTATTGATCCAAATTCGTTCAGCAATTTGGTCAAGTTAAGTCCATAATTTGGTTCAATATTCTTCATATTAAATGTTTTACTATGCCTTAGGTTTCCATCGGTTCAAGAATCACCTAAATAGGAGTTTTTAAGAGAGAGTTATAGCCATTGAAACTTTACTGTTCATATGGTAAATCTGCAGTTCTGCAAATTCAGTGATTCAACTTTGCTTAGTAATTTGATTGGGTTAATGGCATAATTTGGATTTGTGTTGTTCATGAAAGTTTTAGTTCTGTATCTCATCTAATCACTGGTAAAATTTTAGATCATTTTGACCTACCTAGCTCCAGTTATGACCAAATGAACAAACACTGTTTATTTGGTCAGTTTGCGCAAGGCAGCCTACAATTTTCCAACTTTGGTCAATTTGTTCACTAGGTTTTAGTCACTTTTTGGGTATGCATCCTGAATGAAAATTGTGTCATTTAGTGCCTATTTTCATTCCCAATTGGTCTCATGCCAATTGGACTTGTAAAATTTCATTTTTGGTCCCTCAAAGTTGACTTGGTCATGCTGTAGCAGCATGACCACACTCCCTCCAAATTTGACTTTAATTCCAACACTTCTAACACACTTAATTAGGTCACAAATGACCATTTCTCACTTCACATTAGGTCAAAGACACCATTTATGAGTTTTTCATATTTTTGGTCTCTAAACCCTAATGTCCAAGACCCTAATTCATGTCATTTGTTGCAGTTACTTGATTCTATGACTTTAACCCTACTCATTCAACTAACTAAGGTTTATATACCCATTCAACCCATTCAAATCATGCAAATCACCCTCCCCCTCATGCTGGCCAAAATTCAGTAATGGTCCCTTACAATTTTTTTCTTTTCATTTTAAGCATATTACAAGCTAATTCAAGCTAAGAACACAACAATTAAATCTCAAACTTTCAAATTGATGTGCTTACCTCACTTGAATTTGAATTCTCTAATTTCCCTCTTCTTTTCTTCTTTCTTTGATGACCAAGCTTCTTCTCAAGTGACTAAATCAAGTTTTTGTGAAGCAAGTATGGAAGGATTTGAGGTTTAATGGTGATTTCAAAGCTTGAAGCAAGCTTTAATGGAGGTTTAACTATGGTGAGGGAAAGAGAGGGATGGGAGGCGACAAGATTGGGGGCGAGATGACTTTTAGTTGATTTTTTTTTTCTTTTGTTTTGTTTTGTTTTTATCCATATGGAAGACCCAAAAATCTAATAAAGTAAATATATTAAGTGTCATTTTTATGGCATCATGCATGAGGTCATGCATGATGTCATCACCTTTTGACTTTTCCATTTTCTTTTTTTTTTTCTATTTATTTTTTCTATTAGTTCTTTAATTTAATTCTTGATTCTGAAATTTTCTTTTCTCCGAGTTTATTTGTGATTAGGTTAGAGTCGGCTCTGGTCAATTGACCAAATGGCCCCTCGCCTGTTCATCCTGATTTGCAATTAATTCAGTATTTCTTCCGGCTCCCTGACCTAATTATTTAAATGGCTTAACAGTTATTTTTCGTGATTTTCTTTTTTCCACTGTGTTCGTAATGGTCCTAAGGACCGCAGCGTCACATTTTTCTATTCGAAATTTGAGTTTAAAATGGCTTCGCAGTCGTTCCCGAGACGGTCACCCATCATTTGTGACTCGGCTCATTTAACTTCTTATGTTCTGTTTTTCTTATTTAAACTTAACTAATAAGCAATTAATAATTATTTGTCTTTAAGGCTTCACTAGTTGTCTTAAGTGTGGTTCTAATCCCCTTAATTGTCCGGACCAGGCACGATCCGGAATAGTGAAATGTACCAGGCTATACAAATGGGGGTGTTACAATTGTCCCCCCCTTAAATAAATTTCGTCTCAAAATTTTACTTCGTATTAATCTCTGAACAGCTGTGGGTGTTGTCTCCTCATATCCTCCTCTCGTTCCCAAGTAGCCTCCTAGCCCGACTGATGGTTTCACAGCACTTTTACCAATGGTATTTGCTTGTTCCGTAGCTGCTTCACCTCATAAGCCAGAATCTCTATGCGTTCTTCTTCATATGTGACGTCTGGATTCACTTTAATTTCTTCTACTGGTAGTACATGAGATGGGTCTGATTGATATCTCCTCAACATAGACACATGGAAGACCTTATGTATCTTCTCCAACTCTGGAGGTAATGCCAACCGATATGCCAAAAGACCCACTCTTTCCAGAACCTCATATGGCCCAATGAAACGAGGACTCAGTTTCCCCTTTCTGTTGAATCTCATAATTCTCTTCTAAGGAGAAACCTTGAGGAAAAATTTCTCACCCACTGCATACTCAATATCCCTTCTCTTTAGATCAATGTAGGACTTACGACGGTTTGATGCGATGATTAACTTGATCTCTGATCACTCTGATTTTCTCTTCAATTTGCTGAACAATTTTAGGTCCAATCATCTTTCTTTCACCCACGTCATCCCAACACAATGGCGTTCTACATTTTTTGCCATACAAAGCTTCATATGGAGGCATCCCAATGCTAGATTGGTAGCTATTGTTATAAGCAAACTCAATCAAAGGCAAGTGTCTATCCCAACTGCCCTCCAACTCAATCACACAAGCCCGTAGCATATCCTCCAATATCTGAATTACCCTCTCAGACTGGCCATCTTTCTGTGGGTGGAATGCAGTACTGAAGTTCAATCTAGTTCCTAGGGCTCTCTAAAGACTACCCTAGAACCTAGAAGTGAACCTAGGATCTCTGTCTGATACCATGGATACTGGCACTCCATACAGTCTCACAATCTCGTCTATATACAACTTGGCCAATCTTTCTAAATTGTAGTCCATCCGAACTGGCAGAAAATGAGTAGATTTAGTCAGTCTGTCAACAATGACCCAAACTGCATCGTGACTCTTCTGTGTCCTCGAAAGTCACATCACAAAATCCAATGTTATTCTTTCCCATTTCCATTCTGGCACTGGTAGTGGATGTAACAAGCCAGTGGGTACTTAATGCTCCGCCTTCACTTGTTGACAAGTTAGGCATTTGAAAACAAATTCTGCCACATCTCTTTTCATACGCATCCACCAGTAATGCTCCTTTAGCCCTCTATACATTTTTGTACCACCAGGGTGCATGGCAAAAGGAGAATCATGCGCTTCCTTCAAAATGATCTGCCTCAAATCAACATCATTAGGAACACACATTCTGCCCTGGTGTAGCAATAGACCATCATCTCTTATTGAGAATTATGGTTTCTTACCCTGCTGGACTTCTTCCAAAGATCTTTGATACTTCGATCATTACGAGCGACCATTCTAATCTGATCAATCAATACTGGCTGTACATGCCAAGCAACTGCTGTCTGCCCATCATCATGAATCTCTAAGCTAGCATGCAATGATATTAACTCATGCAACAAAGACAAAGGAGTAACCCATAGACTTGTCATAGTCTTGCGACTTAAGGCGTCAGCCACAACATTAGCTTTCCCTGGCTGATAGTCTATTAGACAATCATAGTCTTTTATCAACTCTAACCATCTCCTCTGTCTCAAATTCAACTCTTTCTGGGTGCCTAAATACTTCAAACTCTTATGATCTGTGTAGATGTAATATTTCTCCCCATACAAATAGTGCCTCCAGATCTTAAGAGCAAACACAATAGCTGTAAGCTCCAAGTCATGTGTTGGATAATTCCTCTCATGCGGTTTTAGCTGGCGTGATGCATATGCAATGACATTCCGATCTTGCATCAACACACAACCTAACCCATTGTGAGAAGCATTGCTGTAAACTGTATATTCTTTACTCGGTGTAGGTAAAGTCAAGACTGGAGCCTTAGTTAAACATCTCTTCAATTCATCAAAACTCTGTTGGTATTTATCCGTCCACTGAAATTTCACATCTTTTCTAAGCAGCTTGGTCAATGGAGATGCCAACATGGAGAATCCCTTCACAAATCCACGGTAGTATCCAGCTAACCCCAGAAAACTGCGAATCTCCATGATATTTCTGAGTGGCTTCCAATTAAGGACAGCTTCTATCTTGCTAGGATCTACCTTAATACCCTCTACTGATACTATGTGCCCCAAAAAGGATATCTCCTTCAGCTAAAATTCACACTTCAATAATTTGGCATATAGCTATTTCTCTCTCAAAGTCTCAGAGTACAATCCATGAGATGTCTATCATGCTCTTCTGCATTCCTCGAATAGATCAATATATCATCTATGAATACCACAACAAACTGGTCGAGGTATAGTTTGAAGATAGTGTTCATCAGATCCATAAAAGCAGCCGGAGCATTAGTTAACCCGAATGGCATAACCAAGAACTCATAATGGCCATAGAGGGTTCTGAAGGCAGTTTTAAAAATACTCTGCTCTTGTACTTTCAACTGATAATAACCTGATCTCAGGTCAATTTTGGAGAACACAGCTGCACCCTTCAACTGATCAAACAAGTCATCAATGCGGGGCAATGGGTATCTGTTCTTTATTGTCACCTTATTCAACTACCAATAGTCAATGCGTAACCGGAGAGTGCCATCCTTCTTCTTTACAAACAACACTGGCGCTCCCTAAGGTGACACACTAGGGCGGATAAAGCCCTTATCAAGCAATTCTTGCAACTGTACTTTTAACTCTTTCAATTTTGTTGGTGTCATTCTGTATGGCGTTATGGAGATTGGGTCCACACTAAGCATAACATCAATTTCAAACTGCACCTCTCTTTCTGGAGGTAATCCTGGCAATTCATCAGGAAATACATCCGAAAAATCACATACCATAGGGATGTCCCTCAATGCTGGACTATCCACTTGGGTGTCTATCACATGTGCCAAGTATGCTTCACACCCTTTTATAATCATTTTTCTAGCTAGTGCAGCTGAAATGATGTTTGAAGGCAGTAACTGCATCTCACCATGTATTACTACATCACTATCTCGAGGAGACCAAAAGTGATCTTGATCTCTGATCAATCATTGCATGATGCCTGGCTAACCAATCCATGCCCAAGATAATGTCATAATCTCTGAAGGGCATTTCAATCAAATCAGACAGAAAAGTATGTCCTTGGATCACCAAAGTACAGTCCTTATATAGTCTATTTACCTTGTCCTCCTGGCCTAATGGACTAGTTACTAGCACATCATAGTCCATTGGTACACACTGAATAGCAGTAGAACACATCACACTAGCACTAACATACGAATGTGTGGAGCCAGGATCAAATAACACATGTACATCTTGGTCAAGGATGGAGAAAATACCAACTACTACGTTTGATGTTTTAGCTTCCTCCCTCTGATGCATGGTATACACTCTGACTGGTGCGCCACTAGATACTGGCTGGTTAACAATGCTTTGACTCCCAGGAGTGTTACCAGGACCCCTACCACTGCCTCTACCTCTAGTAGCTGTTTGTGACCCTCTAGGTGTAGAGAGTTGGGCTGATCCTTCAGATGTAGCAGAAGGTCCAGACCGGCGTGGACTAGTATAATCCTTAGCGAAATGTCCGCTCCCTCCATAGTTAAAACATGTACCGGTGGCCTTGAAACAAACCCCACCGTGAGTTCTACCACAAGTTTCACACTACCGTACTGATAGAGCTCCTCGGGGTGCTTGCTGGGTCTGCTGACCAGACCGGGGTGGTCTTTGGCCAGAGAATCTACCTCTGCCAGATCTATGGGAGCTGGATCCCCCAAACTGTTTCTTCTTCCCAGAACCACTCTCAGGTGCTTGTCCAGTAGTCTTTTTAGTATTCTCTTTCTCTTGTGTACCCTTCTTCACTACCCCTTCTGATTCTATCCTTTCCAGTTCCAAGGCTTGTGAGATCAACTCAGCGAAATTCTGATGTCGGAAACCCACAACTTGCATTCTCAAATTCGGCCTTAACCCGGACTCAAACCTCTTACATCTATCTCTGGGGGTGGAGACTAAGCTTCCAGTGTAGTGGCTCAGTTGAGAGAAGTCTCCCTCATATTTTGTTATAGTTCTGTCTCCTTGTTTCAAACTTAGGAATTCTTGTAACTTCATATCCACCTATGCATCGGGAACCCACTTCTGTCGAAACTCCCTCAAAAAGTCTGACAAAGTAAGGACTGGAGGTTCTACCAGGCTGTGGGGGATGGTCTTCCATCATTCATATGCATCCCCTTAGAGAAGAGATACTGAATATTCAAATTTTAATTCTTCAGTACACTGCAGCTTCCTAAAGACCCGTTCCATTCTTTCCAACTACTGTTCTGCCTCCAGTGGATCCACAGTGCCTTTAAACTCGGTGGCCCCAAATTTCATCAATTTTTCATATTGCCGAGCTGAGGGCTGTGGTTGTGCTACAGGTACTTGCATCTGAGCTTGGGTGGCACATTTCCCTCCATTTGCTGGAAAAATGCAGCCATCTGCTGTAAACCGAGCGAGGAAGCTGGTCGGAGTAGGAGTTGAGTAGTGACCCACTCACGTTTTGGAGTCTTGGGGCTTCCTTGAACCTCGGCCTCAGCAGTTGTTCTCTGAGAATGATCTCCTTCTCCCATTCCGTTTTCCCAAATTTTCTACTTCCTGAGATCAAACATAAGGAGGTTGACCTCCGTTAGTGCATATTCATGATGTAAATATGTCATATGTATCAATTAAAGACACTTGAGCAATTGTACTTATCAAAGAAATGTTCACATAAATAGTCAAAATTCATTGCAAAATCATGCTCTGATACCACTAAAACATGTCACACCTTACCCCTCTGTAAGGCATAACATGATCCCATAGACTACCTAATGAACTACCGAACTTCACCTACCGACAACTCATTAAGTACCCTATAAGGGATTTTAAAACAATTTTCTTACATTTTGGAAGTGGTGAGCATTTTGGTAGAAATTAAAATCATTTATTCAAGGTTTAAATACTAGTAAAAATTTTATCCATTTTTTTTTTCTCTGCAAATTTTATAAAAATTTCGGCAGAGTGCCGTCTGTATTTTGAGAAAACAGTTCTTCAAAAACCTGTAAAAAGCACTTCTAATAAATTTTTCATAACTCCCAACCTCCAAATATTCTCAAGTCAACACATCTCAAATCAATTCCATAATTTAATCCAAAATTTATCATCTCAAAATTCTCAAAACAAACTATTTCATATCATTCCATCAATATTGTATGCACAAATTAAATTTATAGATATACAATCCAAAAATAAAATTATTACAATTTATTATACAACTGCTCACTTTACATTGATACGTACAATATCACAATATTTACATCAAAATAATTACAAGGGTATAAAACAATACCCGTACAAAAAGATCAATGGAATCTTCAATATTGATAGCAGCTCGCTCTGCTGCTTTCTCCTTGCTCTTATCTGCGACAGCAAAACAAGCTATCGTTGAGTATAAAAAAATACTCAGTGGTGCACAATAAAAATTTTAAATACAATACATAAATCATTCATTGCCAAAACACAATTTAAATATTTCTCAATCACATTTCACAAATTATCAAAACTCATAATGACACAATTTACTCAAATAATTTAAGAACACAGTGTTGCCAATTCATCCACAACTTAAGCCATGACACAAAATTTCCGATCAATGCCATGTTGTACACCACGATAAAGCAATCTACAACCCCACTAATCGAAATCAATGAGGGAGGTGGCTAGCTAGCTAATGAGTACTCATCCGATCTACAACCTCAACTGGTAAACCAGAGAGGGAGGAAAGATAACCGATCTCAACTTATAAATGGAGGAGGAATAATAAGATACTGTCATGCTAAGTGTGAATCAAAAGTCAATTTCAAACATTTTATTCAAATGATTCATGAGAAATCCAATAAATTTCAAAAGTCATAATTTCATTCACAAGATGGCAACACAATTCATAATTAACTTCAAATTTACATAAATCACATTAAATCAATTTTTCAATGACAAAAGGCTCAAATAAGGTTTATTGTGGACAAACCTGGCGTGAGTCGCCTCTAGGCCTTGACTCAGTCTCTCAGACCTTCCAAGTCTTTTTCGGCTGAAACACATAGTTTCACAGTGTTGCAGTACCATAACTTAGCATAAATCCAAAAATAAATTTAACTTCACTTTTACCTAGCTCTAATGTGCTAAACTCGACGTTCTTGAAATTTTTATGCTTCGAGTTACTATTCACTATACTATTCAAGTCAAATTGTTGACTTTCTAAGGTTTAATAAGTATGGGAATTCCAACTTCACCCACATACCACATTTTGGTCACCAAACTTGTTGGTTTTGGTCATTTTCTCAAAACTTAGGTCTTTTAGGAAAAATTGCCAAATTTTCAGTTTTGGTATCTAAGGTTGCACTGTTCCATTGGTTACTTTTTTGTTGGAATTTGGCAAAACTTCCTTCATAGAAAATTTTCCCTATTGTCTTAAGTTTATTCTCCTTTTTGAATCACTCCAATTGGAGTTTTGTAGCTCAAGTTATATCCAAATTACGGTTACTGTTCATGCTGCAGATTTTAGTTCTAGTAGATTATTGATCCAACTTCGTTCAGCAATTTGATAAAGTTAAGTCCATAATTTGGTTTAATTTTTTTCATATGAAAGGTTCTACTATGCCTTATGTTTCCATCGGTTCAAGAATCACCTGAATCGTAGTTTTCTAGAGAGTTATAGCCATTGAAACATTACTGTTCAGATGGTAAATCTGCAGTTCTGCAGATTCAATGATTCAAATTTGCTCAGTAATTTGATTGGGTTAATGGAATAATTTGGATTTGTGTTCTTCATGAAAATTTGAGGTCTATATCTCATATAACCACTGGTAAAATTTCAGGTCATTTTGACCTTTCTAGGTAGAGTTATGACTAAATGAACAAACACTGCTCATTTATTCGGATTCACAAAGCGACTGCAATTTTCCAACTTTGGTCTATTTTTTCACTAGGTTTTAGTCACTTTTTGGGCATGCTTTCTAAATGAAAATTGTGTCATTTAGTGCCTATTTTCATTCCCAATTGGTCTCATACCAATTGGACTTGTAAAATTTCATTTTTGGTCCCTCAAAGTTTACTTGGTCATGCTGCAGCAGCATGACCACACTCCCTCCGAATTTGACTTCAATTCCAACACTTCTAACACACTTAATTAGGTCACAAATGACCATTTCTCACTTCACATTAGGTCAAAGACACAATTTACAAGTTTTTCACATTTTTGGTCTCCAAACCCTAATGTCCAAAAACATAATTCATGTCATTTATTGCATTTACTTGATTCCATGACTTTAACCCTAGTCATTCAACTAACTAAGGTTTATATACCCATTCAACCCATTCAAATCATGCAAATCACCCTCCCCCTCATACTGGCCGAAATTCAGTAATGGTCCCTCACAATTTTGTTCTTTTCATTTTAATCATATTACAAGCTAATTCAAGCTAAAAGCACAACAATTAAATCTCAAACTTTCAAATTGATGTGCTTACCTCACTTGAATTTGAATTCTCTAATTTCCCTCTTCTTTTCTTCTTTCTTTGATGACCAAGCTTCTTCTCAAGTGACTAAATCAAGTTTTTGTGAAGCATGTATGGAAGGATTTGAGGTTTAATGGTGATTTCAAAGCTTGAAGCAAGCTTTAATGGAGGTTTAACTATGGTGAGGGAGAGAGAGGGATGGGAGGCGGCAAGTTTGGGAGCAAGATGACTTTTAGTTGATTTTTTTTTCTTTTGTTTTGTTTTGTTTTTATCCTTATGGAAGACCCAAAAATCTAATAAAGTAAATATATTAAGTGTCATTTTTATGGCATCATGCATGAGGTCATGCATGATGTCATCACCTTTTGACTTTTCCATTTTCTTTTTTTTTTCTATTTATTTTTTCTATTAGTTCTTTAATTTAATTCTTGATTCTGAAATTTTCTTTTCTCCGATTTTATTTGACAGTTAGGTTAGGAGTCAGCTCTCGGGGTCAATTGACCAAATTGCCCCTCGCCTGTTCATCCTGATTTGCAATTAATTCAGTATTTCTTCCGGCTCCCTGACCTAATTATTTGAACGGCTTAACAGTTATTTTTCGTGATTTTCTTTTTTCCACTGTGTTCGTAATGGTCCTAAGGACCGCAGCGTCACATTTTTCTATTCGAAATTTGAGTTTAAAATGGCTTCGCAGTCGTTCCCGAGACGGTCACCCATCGCTGTGACTCTCGGCTCGTTTAACTTCTTATGTTCTGTTTTTCTTATTTATACTTAACTAATTAGCAATTACTAATTATTTGTATTTATGGCTTCTCTAGTTGTCTTAAGTGTGGTTCTAATCCCCTTAATTGTCCGGACCGACACCAGTCACTGGAATAGTGAAATGTACCAGGCTATACAAATGGGGGTGTTACAATTGTCCCCCCCTTAAATAAATTTCGTCTCAAAATTTTACTTCGTATTAATCTCTGAACAGCTGTGGGTGTTGTCTCCTCATATCCTCCTCTCGTTCCCAAGTAGCCTCCTAGCCCGACTGATGGTTTCACAGCACTTTTACCAATGGTATTTACTTGTTCCGTAGCTGCTTCACCTCATAAGCCAGAATCTCTATGCGTTCTTCTTCATATGTGACGTCTGGATTCACTTTAATTTCTTCTACTGGTAGTACATGAGATGGGTCTGATTGATATCTCCTCAACATAGACACATGGAAGACCTTATGTATCTTCTCCAACTCTGGAGGTAATGCCAACCGATATGCCAAAAGACCCACTCTTTCCAGAACCTCATATGGCCCAATGAAACGAGGACTCAGTTTCCCCTTTATGTTGAATCTCATAATTCTCTTCTAAGGAGAAACCTTGAGGAAAAATTTCTCACCCACTGCATACTCAATATCCCTTCTCTTTAGATCAATGTAGGACTTCTGACGGTTTGATGCAGTATTAAGTTGATCTCTGATCACTCTGATTTTCTCTTCAATTTGCTGAACAATTTTAGGTCCAATCATCTTTCTTTCACCCACGTCATCCCAACACAATGGAGTTCTACATTTTTTGCCATACAAAGCTTCATATGGAGGCATCCCAATGCTAGATTGGTAGCTGTTGTTATAAGCAAACTCAATCAAAGGCAAGTGTCTATCCCAACTGCCCTCCAACTCAATCACACAAGCCCGTAGCATATCCTCCAATATCTGAATTACCCTCTCAGACTGGCCATCTTTCTGTGGGTGGAATGCAGTACTGAAGTTCAATCTAGTTCCTAGGGCTCTCTAAAGACTACCCTAGAACCTAGAAGTGAACCTAGGATCTCTGTCTGATACCATGGATACTGGCACTCCATACAGTCTCACAATCTCATCTATATACAACTTGGCCAATCTTTCTAAACTGTAGTCCATCCAAACTGGCAGAAAATGAGCAGATTTAGTCAGTCTGTCAACAATGACCCAAACTGCATCGTGACTCTTCTGTGTCCTCGAAAGTCACATCACAAAATCCAATGTTATTCTTTCCCATTTCCATTCTGGCACTGGTAGTGGATGTAACAAGCCAGTGGGTACTTAATGCTCCGCCTTCACTTGTTGACAAGTTAGGCATTTGAAAACAAATTCTGCCACATCTCTTTTCATACGCATCTACCAGTAATGCTCCTTTAGCCCTCTATACATTTTTGTACCACCAGGGTGCATGGCAAAAGGAGAATCATGCGCTTCCTTCAAAATGATCTGCCTCAAATCAACACCATTAGGAACACACATTCTGCCCTAGTGTGGCAATAGACCATCATCTCTTATTGAGAATTATGGTTTCTTACCCTGCTGGACTTCTTCTAGCAGTCTCTGATACTTCTGATCATTCTGAGCAGCCATTCTAATCTGATCAATCAATACTGGCTGTACATGCCATGCAACTGCTGTCTGCCCATCATCATTAATCTCTAAGCTAGCATGCAATGATCTTAACTCATGCAACAAAGACAAAGGAGTAACCCATAGACTTGTCATAGTCTTGCGACTTAAGGCGTCAGCCACAACATTAGCTTTCCCTGGCTGATAGTCTATTAGACAATCATAGTCTTTTATCAACTCTAACCATCTCCTCTGTCTCAAATTCAACTCTTTCTGGGTGCCTAAATACTTCAAACTCTTATGATCTGTGTAGATGTAATATTTCTCCCCATACAAATAGTGCCTCCAGATCTTAAGAGCAAACACAATAGCTGTAAGCTCCAAGTCATGTGTTGGATAATTCCTCTCATGCGGTTTTAGCTGGCGTGATGCATATGCAATGACATTCCGATCTTGCATCAACACACAACCTAACCCATTGTGAGAAGCATTGCTGTAAACTGTATATTCTTTACTCGGTGTAGGTAAAGTCAAGACTGGAGCCTTAGTTAAACATCTCTTCAATTCATCAAAACTCTGTTGGTATTTATCCGTCCACTCAAATTTCACATCTTTTCTAAGCAGCTTGGTCAATGGAGATGCCAACATGGAGAATCCCTTCACAAATCCACGGTAGTATCCAGCTAACCCCAGAAAACTGCGAATCTCCATGATATTTCTGAGTGGCTTCCAATTAAGGACAGCTTCTATCTTGCTAGGATCTACCTTAATACCCTCTGCTGATACTATGTGCCCCAAAAAGGATATCTCCTTCAGCTAAAATTCACACTTCAACAATTTGGCATATAGCTATTTCTCTCTCAAAGTCTGTAGTACAATCCGCAGATGTCTATCATGCTCTTCTGCATTCCTCGAATAGATCAATATATCATCTATGAATACCACAACAAACTGGTCGAGGTATAGTTTGAAGATAGTGTTCATCAGATCCATAAAAGCAGCCGGAGCATTAGTTAACCCGAATGGCATAACCAAGAACTCATAATGGCCATAGAGGGTTCAAGGCGCTTTAAAATACTCGCTCTTGTACTTTCAACTGATAATAACCTGATCTCAGGTCAATTTTGGAGAACACAGCTGCACCCTTCAACTGATCAAACAAGTCATCAATGCGGGGCAATGGGTATCTGTTCTTTATTATCACCTTATTCAACTACCAATAGTCAATGCGTAACCGGAGAGTGCCATCCTTCTTCTTTACAAACAACACCGCGCTCCTAAGGTGACACACTAGGCGGATAAAGCCCTTATCAAGCAATTCTTGCAACTGCATTTTTAACTCTTTCAATTTTGTTGGTGTCATTCGTATGGCGTTATGGAGATTGGGTCCACACTAAGCATAACATCAATTTCAAATCGCACCTCTCTTCGAGGTAATCCTGGCAATTCATCAGGAAATACATCCGAAAAATCACATACCATAGGGATGTCCCTCAATGCTGGACTATCCACTTGGGTGTCTATCACATGTGCCAAGTATGCTTCACACCCTTTTATAATCATTTTTCTAGCTAGTGCAGCTGAAATGATGTTTGAAGGCAGTAACTGCATCTCCCCATGTATTACTACATCACTATACTGAGGGAGACAAAAAGTGATCGTCTTCGATCTGATCAATCATCGCATGATGCTGGCTAACCAATCCATGCCCAAGATAATGTCATAATCTCTGAAGGGCATTTCAATCAAATCGATAAAAGTATGTCCTTGGATCACCAAAGGACAGTCCTTATATAGTCTATTTACCTTGTCCTCCTGGCCTAATGGACTAGTTACTAGCACATCATAGTCCATTGGTACACACTGAATAGCAGTAGAACACATCACACTAGCACTAACATACGAATGTGTGGAGCCAGGATCAAATAACACATGTACATCTTGGTCAAGGATGGAGAAAATACCAACTACTACGTTTGATGTTTCAGCTTCCTCCCTCTGATGCATGGTATACACTCTGGTGCGCCACTAGATACTGGCTGGTTAACAATGCTTTGACTCCCAGGAGTGTTACCAGGACCCCTACCACTGCCTCTACCTCTAGTAGCTGTTTGTGACCCTCTAGGTGTAGAGAGTTGGGCTGATCCTTCAGATGTAGCAGAAGGTCCAGACCGGCGTGGACTAGTATAATCCTTAGCGAAATGTCCGCTCCCTCCATAGTTAAAACATGTACCGGTGGCCTTGAAACAAACCCCACCGTGAGTTCTACCACAAGTTTCACACTACCGTACTGATAGAGCTCCTCGGGGTGCTTCTGGTCTGCGACTGCAGGGTGGTCTTTGGCCGCAGAATCTACCGCAGATCTATGGGAGCCGGATCCCCAAACTGCTTCTTCTTCCCGAACCACTCTGTGCTTGTCCAAAGTAGTCTTTTAGTATTCTCTGTCTCTTGTGTACCCGTCTTCACTACCCCTTCTGATTCTATCCTTTCCAGTTCCAAGGCTTGTGAGATCAACTCAGCGAAATTCTGATGTCGGAAACCCACAACTTGCATTCTCAAATTCGGCCTTAACCCGGACTCAAACCTCTTACATCTATCTCTGGGGGTGGAGACTAAGCTTCCAGTGTAGTGGCTCAGTTGAGAGAAGTCTCCCTCATATTTTGTTATAGTTCTGTCTCCTTGTTTCAAACTTAGGAATTCTTGTAACTTCATATCCACCTATGCATCGGGAACCCACTTCTGTCGAAACTCCCTCAAAAAGTCTGACAAAGTAAGGACTGGAGGTTCTACCAGGCTGTGGGGGATGGTCTTCCATCATTCATATGCATCCCCTTAGAGAAGAGATACTGAATATTCAAATTTTAATTCTTGATAATCGCAGCCTTCCTAAAGACCCGTTCCATTCTTTCCAACTACTGTTCTGCCTCCAGTGGATCCACAGTGCATTTAAACTCGGTGGCCCCAAATTTCATCAATTTTTCATATTGCCGAAATGAGGTCGTGGTTGTGCTCAGGTACTTGCATCTCGAGCTTGGTGGTACATTTCCTCCATTCTTTGGAAAAATGCAGCCATCTGCATAAAAAGAGCAGGAATCATGGTCTGGAGTAGGAGTTGGAGTAGCTGACCCACTCACGTTTTGGAGTGCTAGGGCTTCCCCTTGAACCTCAGCCTCAACAGATTGTTCTACAGAATGATCTCCTTCTCCCATTCCGTTTTCCCAAATTTTCTACTTCCTGAGATCAAACATAAGGAGGTTGACCTCCGTTAGTGCATATTCATGATGTAAATATGTCATATGTATCAATTAAAGACACTTGAGCAATTGTACTTATCAAAGAAATGTTCACATAAATAGTCAAAATTCATTGCAAAATCATGCTCTGATACCACTAAAACATGTCACACCTTACCCCTCTGTAAGGCATAACATGATCCCATAGACTACCTAATGAACTACCAAACTTCACCTACCGATAACTCATTAAGTACCCTATAAGGGATTTTAAAACAATTTTCTTACATTTTGGAAGTGGTGAGCATTTTGGTAGGAATTAAAATCATTTATTCAAGGTTTAAATACTAGTAAAAATTTTATCCATTTTTTTTTCTCTGCAAATTTTATAAAAATTTCGGCAGAGTGCCGTCTATATTTTGAGAAAACAGTTTTTCAAAAACCTGTAAAAAGCACTTCTAATAAATTTTTCATAACTCCCAACCTCCAAATATTCTCAAGTCAACACATCTCAAATCAATTCCATAATTTAATCCAAAATTTATCATCTCAAAATTCTCAAAACAAACTATTTCATATCATTCCATCAATATTGTATGCACAAATTAAATTTATAGATATACAATCCAAAAATAAAATTATTACAATTTATTATACAACTGCTCACTTTACATTGATACGTACAATATCACAATATTTACATCAAAATAATTACAAGGGTATAAAACAATACCCGTACAAAAAGATCAATGGAATCTTCAATATTTATAGCAGCTCGCTCTGCTGCTTTCTCCTTGCTCTTATCTGCGACAGCAAAACAAGCTATCGTTGAGTATAAAAAAATACTCAGTGGTGCACAATAAAAATTTTAAATACAATACATAAATCATTCATTGCCAAAACACAATTTAAATATTTCTCAATCACATTTCACAAATTATCAAAACTCATAATGACACAATTTACTCAAATAATTTAAGAACACAGTGTTGCCAATTCATCCACAACTTAAGCCATGACACAAAATTTCCGATCAATGCCATGTTGTACACCACGATAAAGCAATCTACAACCCCACTAATCGAAATCAATGAGGGAGGTGGCTAGCTAGCTAATGAGTACTCATCCGATCTACAACCTCAACTGGTAAACCAGAGAGGGAGGAAAGATAACCGATCTCAACTTATAAATGGAGGAGGAATAATAAGATACTGTCATGCTAAGTGTGAATCAAAAGTCAATTTCAAACATTTTATTCAAATGATTCATGAGAAATCCAATAAATTTCAAAAGTCATAATTTCATTCACAAGATGGCAACACAATTCATAATTAACTTCAAATTTACATAAATCACATTAAATCAATTTTTCAATGACAAAAGGCTCAAATAAGGTTTATTGTGCACAAACCTGACGTGAGTCGCCTCTAGGCCTTGACTCAGTCTCTCAGACCTTCCAAGTCTTTTTCGGCTGAAACACATAGTTTCACAGTGTTGCAGTACCATAGCTTAGCATAAATCCAAAAATAAATTTAACTTCACTTTTACCTAGCTCTAATGTGCTAAACTCGACGTTCTTGAAATTTTTATGCTTCGAGTTACTATTCACTATACTATTCAAGTCAAATTGTTGACTTTCTAAGGTTTAATAAGTATGGGAATTCCAACTTCACCCACATACCACATTTTGGTCACCAAACTTGTTGGTTTTGGTCATTTTCTCAAAACTTAGGTCTTTTAGGAAAAATTGCCAAATTTTCAGTTTTGGTATCTAAGGTTGCACTGTTCCATTGGTTACTTTTTTGTTGGAATTTGGCAAAACTTCCTTCATAGAAAATTTTCCCTATTGTCTTAAGTTTATTCTCCTTTTTGAATCACTCCAATTGGAGTTTTGTAGCTCAAGTTATATCCAAATTACGGTTACTGTTCATGCTGCAGATTTTAGTTCTAGTAGATTATTGATCCAACTTCGTTCAGCAATTTGATAAAGTTAAGTCCATAATTTGGTTTAATTTTTTTCATATGAAAGGTTCTACTATGCCTTATGTTTCCATCGGTTCAAGAATCACCTGAATCGTAGTTTTCTAGAGAGAGTTATAGCCATTGAAACATTACTGTTCAGATGGTAAATCTGCAGTTCTGCAGATTCAGTGATTCAAATTTGCTCAGTAATTTGATTGGGTTAATGGAATAATTTGGATTTGTGTTCTTCATGAAAATTTGAGGTCTATATCTCATATAACCACTGGTAAAATTTCAGGTCATTTTGACCTTTCTAGGTAGAGTTATGACTAAATGAACAAACACTGTTCATTTCGTCAGTTTGTGCAAGGCAGCCTGCAATTTTCCAACTTTGGTCAATTTTTTCACTAGGTTTTAGTTACTTTTTGGGCATGCTTTCTAAATGAAAATTGTGTCATTTAGTGCCTATTTTCATTCCCAATTGGTCTCATACCAATTGGACTTGTAAAATTTCATTTTTGGTCCCTCAAAGTTTACTTGGTCATGCTACAGCAGCATGACCACACTCCCTCCGAATTTGACTTCAATTCCAACACTTCTAACACACTTAATTAGGTCACAAATGACCATTTCTCACTTCACATTAGGTCAAAGACACAATTTACAAGTTTTTCACATTTTTGGTCTCCAAACCCTAATGTCCAAAAACATAATTCATGTTATTTATTGCATTTACTTGATTCCATGACTTTAACCCTAGTCATTCAACTAACTAAGGTTTATATACCCATTCAACCCATTCAAATCATGCAAATCACCCTCCCCCTCATACTGGCCGAAATTCAATAATGGTCCCTCACAATTTTGTTCTTTTCATTTTAATCATATTACAAGCTAATTCAAGCTAAAAGCACAACAATTAAATCTCAAACTTTCAAATTGATGTGCTTACCTCACTTGAATTTGAATTCTCTAATTTCCCTCTTCTTTTCTTCTTTCTTTGATGACCAAGCTTCTTCTCAAGTGACTAAATCAAGTTTTTGTGAAGCATGTATGGAAGGATTTGAGGTTTAATGGTGATTTCAAAGCTTGAAGCAAGCTTTAATGGAGGTTTAACTATGGTGAGGGAGAGAGAGGGATGGGAGGCGGCAAGTTTGGGAGCAAGATGACTTTTAGTTGATTTTTTTTCTTTTCTTTTGTTTTGTTTTTATCCTTATGGAAGACCCAAAAATCTAATTAAGTAAATATATTAAGTGTCATTTTTATGGCATCATGCATGAGGTCATGCATGATGTCATCACCTTTTGACTTTTCCATTTTCTTTTTTTTTTCTATTTATTTTTTCTATTATTTTTTTAATTTGATTCTCAATTCCGAAATTTTCTTTTCTTCGATTTTATTTGACAGTTAGGTCAGGAGTCAGCTCTCGGGGTTAATTGACCAAATTGCCCCTCGCAGGTTCATCCCGGTTTGTAATTAATTCAATATTTCTTCCGGCTCCCTGACCTAATTATTTGATTGGCTTAATAGTTCTTTTTCATGATTTTCTTTTTTCCACTGTGTTCGTAATGGTCCTAAGGACCGCAGTCACATTTACTGATTCAAATTTGAGTTTAAAATGGCTTTAGATTGTTCAGACGGCCACCCATCACGTGACTCTCGGCTCTTTTAACTTCTTATGTTCTGTTTTTCTTATTTATACTTAACTAATTGGCAATTACTAATTATTTTTATTTATGGCTTTTCTAATTGTCTTAAGTGTGGTTCTAATCCCCTTAATTGTCCGGACTGACACCGGTCATCGAAACAGTGAAACATATCAGGCTATACAAATGGGGGTGTTATAAGAAATATCAAAGAAAAATTAATTAATTAGTACAAAGAAAAAATGAGAAATCGAGAAAACGACAAAATTCGGAGTTATCGAAAAATAAAAAATGCAACCCGAACAGGGGCATTGTGGTCATTTGACACCCCGAGTTGTCTTTTGACCTAAATGTCCATTAAAAATAAATGATATTACACTTGCAAAATGTCATCAAAAATTAAATTGGTGGTACCTATTTCAAATAGCAAAAGATAGGAGCTTAATGTGAGAATTTGGAACTTTAGAATAAATAAATATTTAACCTCACTTAGTGCTCCACTTACTCCACTTAAGTGGACCACTAAACCTTCATTTGGACAGAAATTTCATCTTCTTCAACCCTCCCAAAAAACCAACCGAAATTAAAGTGAGAGAAACCACCATAGCCAAAACCTTTTCGAGCTCCATGCAAGCTCCATTCTCCCATCTCCAAGCCAATTTTCTTACCTTTTCCTTCACTAAAATTGTTCTACACAAATTGGGTAGTAGATAGGTAGCAAGAAGATCAAGTTTTAGTGAGGTTTTGAAGAGTTTCAAAAGTAGTACGTATGTGTTTTTTATTATTGTTTCATTAAACCTTGAAGGGATGTTATGGGTAGTTGAATTGTGGAAGGATTTTTGACGTTTGATGAGTTAAGGGACAAGTATATTTTTTGCAACCATGGAACCTCAATGAGAGCAGTTTATCTTTGCATGTAAATGGTAGATTAAAGTATTGATGTAAGTATTTATTTGTGTAGGAATAAATTGGATAATGTATACTAGATGTATGTAATGGTACACTTGATTTTGGAAGCTTGAAAGTTAATGGAAGGAAATGTACAATTCGGCAAACTTGAAGTGTGAACAAAAATATGTTATTTCATGGTTTGGTTTATGAAATTATATTGTTGAATTGTGGTGCTTATTATGGCAGCATGTATTTGTGTATAAAGGTTTGAGTTTTGACATGTAAATGAGCTAGGTTATGCAGTTAAATTGTTTGTAATTTGAACTTGGAAAATTCTGGACTATAATGTGCATATTGAGTGTGGTTATAAGCTGGAAAAATGACCAAAAATGTGTTTTGAAATGTGTTTATGTTATGGTACAAAACAGAAATGGCATGAAGGAAGTGACTTGGTAAGTGTTGAATGTGTCCTTTGGTATGTAATGAAGAGTATGTTGCAAGGCACTGTATATTTTGGTTTAGAACCTTAAGTGTGTGACTCCAATTGGTATGAGACCAATTGGAGGTGAAACTAGGCACAAAATGTGCCAACTTTCATGAAGGAAGCTTACCAAAATTCTACTAGGAAGGTGACTTGAAAAATGACCAAATCCGGATTAGTGCATTGAAAACCTGAAAATTGACCATTTGGGCAGCAGCTAGTTTTTTGGCCATAACTCACACAAAACAGGTCCAATTGACCTGAAAATTTTACCATGAGACATATATCTACAATTCGTATGAAGACACCAACACCCAGAAATGACCATAAGTAAGCCAAATAGCTTGTAACACCCTCCCGGTAGCAACTCCGTACATTCCACTGTTCCGGTGACCGGTGTCGGTCCAGACAGCTAGAATGTCCGGAAAAATATTTAAACTAAAGTGAGGAACCAAAATTTACTCAAATATTAATAAGAAAAATTTAGTAAAAATTTTAGAAATAAAATACAACTAAGTCAAATGAGCCGGTGCCCAAGCGATGGGTAACCAGAGGGAAGTTGCGGTTCTCGCAACGAGGAGCCCTAGACCCGAGAGAAAATTCATAAAATAATTTTTGGGACTCCAGAGAAGGGTCATTGAGGTTCCTATGGCATTAGAATGCCAAGAAAATATTTAGAAAAATTTTTCAATCGGTACAGACAATTTTGACCCGTTAAGCCAAACGGAGGGCATTTTGGTCATTTCGCCTTCAGAGACGATTTTTGGCCGACTTGTCCAGTTGAGTAAATAATTATTATGACATAAAATATGAATTAATGTCGATGAAAAATTAATTTGAAGCTAGTAGAAAAGAAAAGAAAAGAAAATAAGGAAAATTAAAGATAATGACATCACATGATGTCACTCACTTAATCCCAACCAATCACAAGTTAATAAGCATTCTTAAAACACTTAAAAGAGTCAAAATGGACCAAAATAAATCTGCTCTTCTTCTTCTTCTTCCTCCAATACGTGACTCTCTTCTCCATAGCCTCCATAGAAGTTTCTTTCATCACTTTCATTTTTCCCATGAATTTCCACTACTAAACCCTAAGTCACCTTCATCAAAACTTGTCCATACCTCTTAGGGAAATGTTTGGCAGCCAAGAAAAGGAAAGGAAGTGAAGTTTGAGTTGGGAAAAATCTGCCCTATTCAAGGTTAGTGCACATATATACTCAAAACTCTTTATTTCCATGCTAGAGACTTGAAACAAGTATGAATTTGTAACTTAAATGAACCAAAATTATGTGTATGCCTACTATGATTTTCGGCAGCCCTAAGGAAGGAACAATGATGGAGTGTTTTTGATGGTTTTAATAGACTTAGAATGAATTAGAGATTATGTTTAAGGTGACATACACATATATAATGAATGGAAGTGCTTAAGTAGGTGTATGTGTGAATCATAAGGGAAAATTAGGGTTTTGAGAAGTGAAAATTTGACTTGCCTTAGGAAATTGTTAGAGAACATTTTAATGGTCAATTAGTGACCGTTTTAGGTAAGTTGGCCATAAATTGGACTGAAATGTAGCATGGCAAAGTGAAGGAGCATGCTGCCTTGTGAGTGCGTGAGGTGATCAAATTTCAGTCCACTTGGACTGCCATAGCTTGGGCTGTGTTGGTCCAATTGGTGTTTGGCCAATTGGACATGAAACTAGGCTTATAATGGCACATTTTTGCTGAAGAAACCATGCCCAAAAGACTAAAGCAAGAGGACCAAAACTTGGCCCCAATCCGGATACCCTGTAAACAGCCCCTGCAGAAATGACCAAATGAATAGTAACTGTTCATTTGGCCATAACTCACTGTAGATATGGTCAATTGACCTGAAATTTTTACAGCAACAAGATAAGATATAGACAAACAACTTTCATGAAGGACACCAATCTAAATTATGCCATTAACCTAATCAAATCATTGAGCAAAGTGAAGTTTACTGTACAGAGATTTCCAGAATTTTCATTTGAGCAGTAATGTTTGGATGACTATAACTCTCTCTAGAAAACTCGGATTTAGGCAATTCTTGAACCGATGGAAACCTAAGGTATGGTAGAACATTTCATAAGAAGAAAGTTAGACCAAATTATGAACTTAACTTGATCAAATTACTGACCAAAATTGGACCAAAATCTGCGGACCAAAATCTCGGATGAGCAGTGCGTGAGCAGAAACTTATTTTGGCCATAACTTGAGTTACAAAACTCCAAATGGAGTGATTCAAAAAAGGAAATTCAACTAGACAAAATAAGGAACAACTTTCATGTTTACCATTTCCTCAAATTCCCACTGTAGAAATATCAAATGGAACAATAAAAATGAAGCACCAAATCTGAAAATTTTGTTCAATTAGAAGTGGTATTGGCAACCAATACCAACAAGTTTTAAATACAAAATGTGGTATGTTTGGGGTGTTAAAACCAATACACCTATTTTCTATCCAAAAGTCAACATTTTTGTTGACTAATGAGGTGAATAGTGACACCAAAACCAAAAATTGGCAATTTTGCCAAAATGACCTAGGCTTTGAGAAAGTGACTAAAACTAACAAGTTTTGAATACAAAATGTGGTATGTTGGGAGTATTAAAACCAATGTACCTATTGTTTATGCAAAAGTCAACATTTTAGTTGACTAATGAAATGAATAGTGACATGAAAACTTGAAATTCAAAAATTGTGAAACTTAAAAATGCAAAATGCCCTAGTAGGCCTAATGTGATTGGTTTGGATAGTTTGGCATGCCAATAGGGTATTGTTCCAATAGAGTATTGTTTTAGCAGTACTGCGAAAGGAAAGGCTTTATGCCCGTATTCATGACTTTATGCCCGTATTCATGGCTTTTATGCCCGTATTCATGGCTTTTATGCCAATTATGTGATATCATGGCTTTTTAGCCATACTGATTGCATACATGGTTGACGTTCTGCGTCCCATGGTATGACGGCCCGAGGCACCGCGGTGTCCAGTGCCAACGACCCGTTATCCAGTCCAGTCGTCCAGTATAGGTTACTTGGGCATGGAAAAGTATAACTGCGATTGAACTAATTATTAAAGAAAATACGAAAATTAAGAATCAGGAATGATTACAAAAATACAAAGAAGCTCAAAATCATGAAGAAAATAATTAATGAAATGCATGAAGAAGTTAATATCATAAAACATGATTAGCCCTCGACTAAACAATAAGTTAGTAATTAGTCAATTCTTATGAACACAATAGCAAGGAAATTATTATTTTTATTTGCATATTGTATTTTCTTGTATTATTGGCACCACTAAGCGTTATGCTTAGCGCGCTTTGCAACGCTGAGGTACAAGATTTGGACAGAGGGTCCAGAGACCAGTCGATAAGGCGGTTCACGATTACGCATAGTGTCCTGTGTCACCTCACCGTCTGATAGCATTGGTAGGACACTAGGTGTCATTTTGGTATTTTGTAATTGATTTTATTTTCTCATATGTATTTGAAACTTATGTAATGTATTTTGATATTCATGTAAATAATGAAAAGTGTGGTTGTAAATGGAAAAGTGAATGTTTATCTATGATATATGCATGGTATCATATGAGATGGATGAATGAGAACTGAGATTGAACATTGTTGAGAATTTGATAAATGGAGTTGAGATGATGGAAAATGAATATAGGAAGTGCTTTTCACAGGTTCCGAAGAACTGTTTTCTCCATTTTTAGCCGGTACTCTGCCGGATTTTCTATAAAATTTTCGGAACCTCAAATAAATTACAATTTCAATAAATGAATTATATTTCACAAGTTATATTCAAAACTACGATAAAAATGAATTAAGATAAAATAGAGTGCTCCGGCACACTGAGTGGCATAACTTGCTCGGCTACACTGTAGCCGGGTAAGGGGTGTCACATAGCTTGCACAAGTTCTGGTCCAAAAACTGGCCGAACCAAAAGTGACCTAAAATGACCTAAAGTGACCAATTTTGGTGCATTATGACCAGCAATAGTAAAATGACCATAACTTGGACTAGTAAACTCAGAATGACCTGAAATTTTGCCCAGTGTGCAGTATGACATAGATCTACAAGTTTTTAGTTTTGACTGAAACCTGAAAACCGAAGGAACTAGGTCATCCGACTCGGTCAAATTGGTATACCGAAATCTTGCAAATTGCAATAAAGCGCAATATACATGGAAATGAATTGGGTAACATGTACCAACCCTAAAAGGCTACAAATGTGACATATTGGTAACATTAAATCCTAATTCACCTAGACTGCATCGAGGGTCAACATTTTAGGTTAACTAAGGAAAATATAGAATTCAATAAATTAATTATTAAGCATTATCGTTAGAGACAGTTTAAATGAGTACTGAAACACTTCAAATTGTGTTTCTCAGTTAACAAAGACTTAGGGAAAGGGAAGGAAACAAGTCGAGCCAAGAGACGATTATCGAGGTTTGTGCACAACATTTATTTCTTTTGAATTTTTCAATTGAAATAAATTATGACTATTTGTATATTATTGTTTTAAATTGTGGAAATGTGTTTGAATGGATACTTATTGCTTGGAAAGCATTGTAAATGGTTTGAAACTGTGAAAAATTGTTTGAATGATATTTAATGGATACTTATTGATTGAAAATCATTGTAAATGGTTTGAAACCACAGCTATCATGTATATTGATTGAATTCCTCACTAGCTTGTCTAGTGGGACGAATTTAATTCCCTCTCTGGCTGAAGTGTTGAGGTGTGTGCCTGTTGAGGATGAATAGAATGAGTACTCATATTTTTGCTAGCTAGCTATGTTATTCCTCATTAGCCATAGGCTTTTGAGATGAATTGAATTCCTCATTAGCCATCGGCTTTTGGGATGAATTGAATATTGGAACATAATTAAGCTTTGTGTGATTTATTGATATGTATTGTGAGGTTGTGAAATGGAGTTTAAATTCTTATTGACATTCACTGTCTTTTGAATTTAACCATATTTTGATTTATTGAGATTCATTATGATATTGTGAAATGGATTTTAAATTCTTATTGACATTCAATGTCTTTGTATTTAACTATGGTTTTAAGTATGCACTATTTATATGACTTATGATTTGTGTTTTAAAGTTGTATTTGGTTAATGTTGTGCACCACTGAGACAATGGCTCGTGATAGCTTTATTCTTACCGTGAGTAGATCGATCGACGCGACAAAGAAACTAGGCTGCTAGTGCTTTAGTGAGAGATCATCGAGTATATTGAGTATACCATATTCTGCATTTGTAATGTATGTTCATTGTATGTATATAGTGTTCTTGGTTTTGAGCAGTTATAAATTAAAATTATAAATTGAAGTTGTAAAATAAATTGTGAATTATTTTGGCTTGTAAAATTTGAACTATATTTCTTTTATCTCAGCCTTTGAAAATACTGAAAAATTATTGTGGATTTGAGTTGAGAAACATATTGTGTTGATTAAATGTTGGAGTTTGAGATTGAGAAATATATTTGAAGTGCTTTTTACAGATTTTTGAAGAACTGTTTTATTCAAAATACAGAGGGCACTTCGCCAAAATTTTTACAGAAATTACTACTAATTCAAATGTGTTAGCTGTTTCACTTCAGTTCAAAAAAATTTTTTAACACCTGTAAATAGTGCTCACCACTGTAAAAAGAAGTAAGAAAAGTTTTCAAATCCTTTGTAGTGTATTTAATGGGTTATCAGTAGACGAACTTGGTAATTCATTAGGTATACTACGAGATCATGTTTTGCCTTACAGAGGGGTAGGGTGTGACATGTTTTAGTGGTATCAGAGCTAGTTTTTAAATTCTGTTTTCACCTATAATTTGAATACTCTTTGTTCATAGTACAACTGCTCAATGTCATTTTTGATACATACAGTACATTACAGTATAAATATGCACTAACAAGAGAAAATCTCCTTGTGTTATTTGCTCAGGAAGTCTAAGATCCTCGCATTGACTATGGAAGAGGGTGATCGTTCAGTCGATCAATCGATAGAGGCTGAGGTGCAAGGTGATGCCCCAGCCCTACACAATGCCAGTGGATCAGCCACACCAGCCCCCTCAGTACCGTAGTTTTCTGCTCAGTTCGCTCAGCAGATGGCTGCAATGTTCTAACAGATGGCTGGTAATGTGCCTACTCAAGTCCCACTACAGACACCAGTGGTACATCCACAATCTTCTGCTAGGCAGTATGAAAAATTGATGAAATATGGGGTTATTGAGTTCAAGGGGATAGTAGATCCTCTAGAGGCAGAACAGTGGTTAAGAGAATAGATAGGGTGTTCAAGAAACCGCACTGCACAGAGGGGCTCAGATTTGAATATTCAGTGTCTCTGCTACAGGGGGATGCATATGACTGGTGGAAAACTATTCCCCATAGTCTGGTAGAACCTTCAGTGCTAACATGGAATGATTTTTTATGAGAGTTAAGACAAAAATATGTCCCTGATGCTTATGTGGACCAAAAGCTGCAAGAGTTCCTAAGTCTGAAACAGGGGAGTAGATCGGTGGCTGAATATGAAAGGGAATTTTCCCGCCAAAGCCATTATGCAGTAAGTCTACTTGCTACCAGCAGGGAGATATGTAAGAGGTTTAAAACCGGCTTGAAGCCCAGTATCAAATTACAAGTGGTCGGATTCAAACATAACAATTTCTCTGAGCTTATTTCTAAAGCACTAGAATTAGAAAGAATTGAATCTGAAGTGACCCCTGAGAAAAAGAAATCAGAGAAGAAAGAAAAAGAGGGAAAGTCAGTAGAACAGAGCTCCAGTGGTCCTACTGGAAAGAGGAAAAACTTTGGGGGACACAACAGAGGTGGTAAGAAGTTCGGTAGAGATAGATCTTTTGGACAGAAATCACAGCGATCGAATCAGCAGACTCAGCAGAAACCCAGAAATGCGCTGTCAGATCAACTTTGTGAAACTTGTGGTAAACTACATAGTGGGGTATGTTATAGAGCCGTAGGAGCATGTTTTAATTATGGAGAGATAGGTCATTTTGCTAGGGATTGTATAAATCCATGTCGTTCTGGATCATTTACTACACCAAAGGGATCAACCCAAGTTTTTACCCCAACGAGTTCACCATCAGTTAGTAGAGGCAGAGGTAGAGGTAGGGGTAGTACACCTAGAAGTCGAGATCGTGAATCACCGAGCAGGGGATTCTTCACTGGAGTATCTGCTTATATGACAGAGAGAAGAGACTGAGACTTTTGACATTGTTGCTGGTACTTTCTTAATTAGTAACTAAGATATATATATGTATTGTTTGACTTGGAGTTTGCATACTTTTGTGTTAGTGTTAGAACTATATGTTCTGTTATTATTCCTTTACTGGGGAATAAATTTTTATGCATTAGTGATTAGTCCTTTAAGATAAGGATTGTGATAATAAGTGAAATTAGTTTGGAAGAGTTTATAGGCGAAAAGTATTTTCTAACTTAATGTAAGGCAAGAGGACATAAAAGTAAGTTATAGCATATTAATAGATAAAAAGAGTTGTGGAAGTAAAAATTTGAACAGTTGGTCCAGATATAACAAAGAAATGTTACAAATGTGAGGAAGACTATTGACTAGAATGGTCAGAGGACCAATGACTAGATAAATCATTCTAACATGACCTCATGGGTCATTCAAGAAGGAACATGAACCGAAATATTAGACAGAATAATAGTAAGAGAAGATTAGTGCTATATAAACAAAGTAAGTGTTATATTAGATTGTTAAAAGTTTTACACAAATTCAGAGGAAAGAAAATTATACGATCATATAGAAAGGAGAAAATAAACGTATGACTATTGTAAGACAGCTATTAGGTAAAATTTCGCGGATGAAATTTATTTTAAGGGGGGGAGAATTGTTACACCCCCATGTTCGGTAGTGCGTTCTACTGCTCCGGTGACTAGTGTTTGTCCAGAAAGATAGAATGCCCAGAACTATATTTAAATATTAGTGAAGAGACATAGAATAATGAAATACAATAAAAGAAAATACAAGAAAAGTAAAGGAAAAATAATAGCAATGAAATGTAACCAAGTTAAACGAGCTGAGAACCCTAGCGATGGGTGACCGCACCAGGAAGTCGCGACATGAACCGTTGACTAGCTCTGGACCACGGGAAACCCTAGAAAATATTTTTAAGACTTAAATAAACATCTATTGAAGTATAAATATCCTTAGAAATATCAAAGAAAAATTAATTAATTAGTACAAATAAAAAACGGGAAATCGAGAAAAAGATAAAATTCGGTGTTACCAAAAAATCGGGAATGCAACCTGAACAGGGGCATTGTGGTTATTTGACACCCCAAGTTGTCTTTTGACCTAAATTTCCATTAAAAATAAATGATATTGCACTTGGAAAATGTCCTGAAAAATTAAATTGGTGGTACCTAATTCAAATAGCAAAAGATAGGAGCTTAATGTGAGAATTTGGAACTTTAGAATAAATAAATATTTAACCCTCACTTAGTGCTCCACTTACTCCACTTAAGTGGACCACTACACCTTCATGTGGACAGAAATTTCATCTTCTTCAACCCTCCCAAAGAACCAGCCAAAATTAAAGTGAGTGAAACCTCCATAGCCAAAACCTTTCCAAGCTCCATGCAAGCTCCATTCTCCCATCTCCAAGCCAATTTTCTTACCTTTTCCTTCACTAAAACTGTTCTACACAACTTGGGAAGTAGATAGGCAGCAAGAAGATCAAGTTTTGGTGAGGTTTTGAAGAGTTCCAAAAGTGGTAAGTATGTGTTTTTTATTATTGTTTCATTAAACCTTGAAGGGATGTTCTGGGTAGTTGAATTATGGAAGGATTTTTGAGGTTTGATGAGTTAAGAGAGAGGTATATTTTTGGCAGTCATGGAACCTCAATGAGAGCAGTTTATCTTTGCATGTAAATGATAGATTAAAGTGTTGATGTAAGTATTTATGTGTGTAGGAATAAATTGGATAATGTATACTAAAGGTATGTAATGGTACACTTGATTTTGGAAGCTTGGAAGTTAATGGAATGAAATGTACAATTCGGCAAACTTGAAGTGTGAACCAAAATATGTTATTTCATGGTTTGGTTTATGGAATTATATTGTTGAATTGTGGTGCTTGTTATGCCAGCATGTATTTGTGTATAAAGGTTTGAGTTTGGACATGTAAATGAGCTAGGTTATGTGGTTAAATTGTTTGTAATTTGAACTTGGAAAATTCTGGACTATAATGTGCATATTGAGTGTGGTTATAAGCTGGCAAAATGACCAAAAATATGTTGTGAAATGTGTTTATATTATGGTACAAAACAGAAATGGCATGAAGGAAGTGACTTGGTAAGTGTTGAATGTGTCCTTTGGTATGTAATAAAGAGTATGTTGCAAGGCAGTGTATATTTTGGCTTAGAACCTTAAGTGTGTGACTCCAATTGGTATGAGACTAATTGAAGGTGAAACTAGGCACAAAATGTGCCAACTTTCATGAAGGAAGCTTACCAAAATTCTGCTTGGAAGGTGACTTGAAAAATGACCAAATTCGGATTAGTGCATTGAAAGCCTGAAAATTGACCATTTGAGCAGCAGTTAGTTTTTTGGCCATAAGTCACTCAAAACAGGTCCAATTGACCTGAAATTTTTACCATGAATATTTGAGACATATATCTACAATTCTTATGAAGACACCAACACCCAGAAATGACCATAAGTAAGCCAAATAGCTTGCACAAGTTCGAGTCCAAAAACTAGCCGAACCAAAAGTGACCTAAAGTGACCAATTTTGGTACATTCTGACCAGCAATAGTAAAATGACCATAACTTGGCGTAGTAAACTCAGAATGACCTAAAATTTTTCCCCGTATGCAATAAGACATAGATCTACAAGTTTGTAGTTTTAACTGAAACCTGAAAACCTAGGAAACTTGGTCATCCGACTAGGTCAAATTGGTATACCGAAATCCAGCAAATTGCAATAAAATGCAATATACATGGAAATGAATTGGGTAACATGTACCAACCCTAAAAGGCTACAAATGTGATATATTGGTAACATTAAAACCTAATTCACCTAGATTGCATCGATGGTCAACATTTTAGGTTGACTAAAGAAATAATAGAATTCAATGAATTAATTATTAGGCATTATCGTTAGAGACAGTTTAAATGAGTACTGAAACACTTCAAATTGTGTTTCTCAGTTAGCAAAGACTCAGGGAAAGGAAAGGAAACACTGAGTCAGAGCCAAGAGACAGTTATCAGAGGTTTGTGTACAACATTTATTTCTTTTGAATTTTTCAATTGAAATAAATTATGACTATTTGTATATTATTGTTTTAAATTGTGGAAATGTGTCTGAATGGATACTTATTGCTTGGAAAGCATTGTAAATGATTTGAAACTGTGAAAAATTGTTTGAATGATATTTAATGGATACTTATTGATGAAAAGCATTGTAAATGATTTGAAACCACAGCTATCATGTATATTGATTGAATTCCTCGCTAGCTTGTCTAGTGGGATGAATTGAATTCACTCTCTGGCTAAAGTGTTGAGGTGTGTGCCTATTAAGGACGAATAGAATGAGTACTCATATTTTTGCTAGCTAGCTATGTTATTCCTCCTTAGCCATCGGCTTTTGGGATGAATTGAATTCCTCATTAGCTATTGGCTTTTGGGACGAATTGAACTGTGATACCCCTTACTCATCTACAATGTAGCTGAGCAAGTTATGCCACTCAGTGTGCCGGAATACCAATTTATGTTTCTATTACAATTTATCCCTTTATAATTCATTTATTTTCTATTTTGATAAATCTGAATTTATCTGCAAATTTTATAGAAAATCTGGCAAAGTGCCGGCTATAAATTGGAAAAACAGTTATTCTGAACCTGTTTAAAAACACTTCTAAAATAATTTCCAAATCCAAACTCCATTATACACATTCAAGTCAATCTCAAAGTCTCAACATTTCATTTTTCAACACACATAATATGAAATTTCATATATTTACATTAATACATAGTTACAGGAGTTTATAGTTACAATCAAACTAATACAAAATGCAAAATACAAAAGGGCCACCTATAGTCCTAATGTCCTACCATATGCAGTGCAGATGTGAGGTGACTCTGGAACCCAGATGCAGCTCTGAAGGCTCACCCCGTCTGATGTCTGCTGGGCTCACCAGCTAGGTCTCGATTACTGCGGCGTGGCAAGCGGCGCTAAGCATTTCTGCTTAGTGGTGACAATATAAAATAATATAAAATAACATAAAATGAAACAAATATGCAGAATGTGTGTTTACATTTTTTTGGTAGACTTAACTTCTGATATTAATTTCATTATTATTTGATTAAACTTTGTTAAGGTTTATTATCATTGCCCGAGAAACCCATACTAGTTGACTGGACTGGATAAATGGGTAAACTGGCACTGGGTACTAAGTACCTCGAACCATCACACCATCGGTCACATTGTGTCTCCCGGTGCGCAACAGAATAGCTAATAAGCTGTAATAATGATCAGGGTTAAAACCCAAGTATATCAACTCAAATAACATAGCTAAAGGCTATTATTTCACAGAATGGCATGGGAAAGCCATGAAACATAGAATGGCATGAAGCCATATACAGTACTGCTAATAGAACCCTATTGGCATGCCAAGCTATCAAAACCAATCTTGTTAGGTATACTAGGGCATTTTACACTTTTGAGTTTTATAATTTTTGAATTTCAAGTTTTGGTGTTACTATTCAGTTCATTAGTCAACCAAAATGTTGAATTTTGTATAGACAATAGGTAAATTGGTTTTAATACTCCCAACATACCACATTTTGAATTTAACATTTGTTGGTATTGGTTGCCAATACCATTTATAAGCTTAATGTTAATTAAGCAGAATTTTCAGTTTTCATGCTTAATTTTTACTGTTCCATTGGTCATTTTTGCAGTGAGAATTTGGAAAAATGATCAACATGAAAGTTGTTCTTTATTTTGTCTAGTTGAATTTCCTTTTTTGAATCACTCCATTTGGAGTTTTTTAGCTCAAGTTATGGTCCAAAAACCACAACTGGCCGGATTGAAATTTTTCTAGACTGACCATATCTATAGTGCAGTGAATAGTGATTACAACTCACTTGTTGGATAGGTTTTGGTTATAATTTGGGTTAGGTTCCTTCATGAAAGTTGTTGGTCTATATCTCAGCTTGTTTCTGGTAAAATTTCAGGTCAATTGGACCTTTCTACATTGAGTTATGACCAAATGAACAATCACTATTTATTTGGTCATTTTGCCCAAGCAGACTGCAGATCACCAGGATTAGGGCAAGCTTTTGGTCCACTTGATTTGGTTTTATGGGCATGGTTTCTTCACCAAAGTTGTGCCATTATGTGTCTAGTTTCATGTCCAATTGGACTTGCACCAATTTAACCTCTTTAATTCAAGTTATGGCTGCCCAAACCTATTAGACTCAAGTCCAATTCTGCAGGTCACTCTAATTCTACAGGTCACTGTAATGGCAGCCACACCAAACCCAATCTCATCACTCAACACACTTCATTTTTTATTTAAACAGAAATAAATGGTCACTAATTGACCATTAAAACCTATTTTCATCATCACATGGTCAAAATCCTATTTTTCCACTCCAAACCCTAACTCAAACATTACCACACATGCATTTTCACTTCATTTCACCAATCCACTTAGTAAATACATATTATGGGCAGCCATGATAGTCTTTTAATTTCATTAAACTAAACACAATCAAACCCTAACCATGGCTACCAAAAATCTAGGGTTTACATACAAATGGTATTCAACAATTTTTTTTCTTTGTAATTTACACTCATTCAAAGTCCTTATCAAGAATTTAAAGTAAAATTCATGGTTAGGTCACTAACTCAAAGAAGTGAGATTTTCCCACTTGCTAAAGCTCTTGTTTTAGTGGGGGAAAGTTAGGGCTTAGTTGGGTAAAAGTGGGGGAAATCAAGCTTTCAAAAGCTTGCAAATGGGTGACCATGGTGGGAGGGCGGCGGCATGAAGAAGAAGGAGAGAGGGGTTCTGATTTTTGTTTCCTTTTCCTGCCCATTTTATCTCTTTTAAATAGAGTTATGCCATGTGTCAATGTTAGATTGGGTAGGAGAGTTTTAATGACATCATGATGATGTCATAAATCCATTTTCTTTCATTTTTCTCTCCATTTCTTGTCCATTTAATTGCAATTAATTTTTTTACAATATTTATTTATATTTTATGTTATATAAATTATTTATTTAACTGGACAAGTTGGCCCAAAAATCATCTCTGAAGACGAAATGACCAAAATGCCCTCTGTTTGGCTTAACGGGTCAAAATTGTCTGTACCGATTGAAAAATTTTTCTAAGTATTTTCTTGGCATTCTAATGCCATAAGAACCTCAATGACCCATTCTCTGGAGTCCCAAGAATTATTTTATAATTTTTCCTAAAATTTTTTTCTTATTAATATTTGAGTAAATTTTTAGTTCCTCACTTTAGTTTAAATATTTTTCCGAACGTTCTAGCTGTTCGGACCAACACTAGTCACCGAAACAGTATACTGTACGAACTAACTAAAATGAGGATGTTACAACTCTTTCCCTCTGATAAAAATTTCGTCCTCGAAATTTACCTGATGCAAACAGTTGAGGAAACTGTTGCCTCATTATCTCTTCACTTTCCCAAGTTGCCTCTACAGTGTTGTGGTGCCTCCAAAGCACTTTCACCAGTGGAATTTGTTTATTTCTCAGTTCCTTCACTTCTCGAGCTAGGATTTGTATAGGTTCCTCTGTATATGTCAAGTCCGGTTGAATTTCAATCTCTTCCATGGAAATGACATGTGAAGGGTCTGAGTGATACCTTCTCAGCATGGAAACATGGAATACATTATGAATTTTATCTAGTTCTGGTGGTAAAGTTAGCCGATAGGCCACTGGTCCCACGCGTTCAATGACTTCATATGGGCCAATGAACCTAGCGCTTAACTTATCCTTTCTCCCAAACCTCAGTACTTTCTTCCACGGTGAGACTTTGAGAAACACTTTATCGCCAACTGCATACTCTATCTCTTTTCTCTTCAAGTCAGCATAAGATCTCTATCTATCTGAGGCAACCTTCAAGTTAGCTTTGATTATCTTCACTTTCTCCTTAGTCTATTTCACCAGGTCTGGTCCTACTAGCTTATCTTTGCCCAATTCAGTCCAACACACTGGGGTTCTACATTTCCTCCCATACAGTGCTTCATACGGAGCCATTTGAATGTAAGCTTGGTGGCTATTGTTATATAAGAATTCTGCCAGTGGGAGGTATCTATCCCAACTTCCCTCAAACTCAATGACACAACTCCTTAGCTTCCAGGATCTATCACATAATTCACATTGTTACTATCATTTCAATTTATTAACTATAAAAATTCAATTAGTTCTTAAGTTTACCTGGATTACTCGTTCTGACTGTCCATCCGTCTTGGGATGAAAAGCCATGCTAAAATGGAGTTGTGTGCCCAAGGCTTCTTGCAACATTTTCCAGAATCTCGATGTAAACCTTGGGTCTCAGTCAGATATGATGGAAAGTGGGATTCCATGTAGTCTAACCATCTCACTGATATATAATTCTGCTAGCTTCTCCAGTGAGTAGTCAGTCATAACTGGCAGAAAATGTGCTGACTTCGTCAATCTATCCACTGTCACCCACACTGCATCATGCTTCTTTTGGGTGAGAGGTAGACCACTAACAAAATCCATAGTGATCTGGTCCCATTTTCATTCAGGTATACTTATAGGCTGTAGCAATCCTGATGGAACTTGATGTTCTGCTTTAACTTGCTGACATGTCAAACACTTAGTCACATAGTCAGCTATATCCCTCTTCATACCAGGCCACCAATAATGAGGCTTCAAATCATTATACATTTTTGTGCTTCCCGGGCGCATAGCATAAACACTACTGTGTGCTTCTTTCAGAATACTAGTCTTCAGTCCCCCATCATCTGGTACACACACTCTTCCTCTGTAGTACAGACACCCATCTGCTTTCACCTCATAATCATTTTCCTTTCCCTCTGGAATTTTGCCCACAATGGCCATTAATTTTTCATCTGCTCTCTACCCATCTTGTATCTGCTGTAGCAGGGCTGGCCTCACTTGCAACTCAGCCAAAATAGCTCCATCTTGAGCTAAGGACAGACAGGCATTTAGTGATCTTAAAGCTGTGATGGACTTCCTGCTCAAAGCATCAGCAACTAAATTTGCCTTTCCAAGATGATAATCTATCTCACAATGATAGTCCTTTAGGAACTCAATCCATCGCCTCTGTCTAAGATTGAGCTCATTTTGGGTGGCAAATATTTTAGACTCTTATAGTCTGTATAGATGTAGCATTTTTCACCATATAAATAATGCCTCCATATCTTCAGTGTGAAGATAATTGCTGTTAACTCCAGGTCATGAGTAGGGTAGTTCTGTTCATGTGGCCTTAACTGCCTGGAAGCATAAGCTATCACTTTCCCCTCTTGCATTAACACACACCCTAGCCCATCATGCGAGGCATCACTATAGACCACAAAGTCTTTTCCTGACACTGGCTGTGTTAACACTGGTGCTTCTGTCAACATAGCCTTTAGCCTCTCAAAACTAGCTTGGCACTTATCGTTCCAGCCAAATTTCACATTCTTGTGCAATAACTTGGTCATTGGAGCAGCTATAAGAGAGAACCCCTTCACAAATCTTCTGTAATACCCAGCTAACCCCAAGAAACTTCTGACCTCAGTTGTATTTTTGGGAGGCTTCCATTCCATCACTGCTTCTATCTTTTTGGGATCTACTCAAATCCCCTCAGCTGATGCTATGTGTCCAAGGAAAGAGATCTCACTCATCCAGAAGTCACACTTGGACAACTTAGCATACAGCTTCTTTTCTTGCAGGGTTTGTAGAACAATCCTCAAATGTTCATCATGTTCTTCCCTAGTCTTGGAATACATCAGAATATCATCAATAAAGACCACTACAAACCGATCTAAGTATGGATGGAAGATACGGTTCATAAGGTCCATAAATGCTGCTGGTGCATTTGTTAACCCAAACGGCATCACTAAAAATTCATAGTGCCCATACCGAGTTCTGAATTCAGTTTTTGACACATCTGCATCCTTTACCCTCAACTGATGATACCATGATTTGAGATCAATTTTTGAAAATACATCAGCTCCTTTCAACTGATCAAACAGATCGTCGATTATGGTCAATGGATATTTGTTCTTCACAGTTACTTTGTTCAACTGCCGGAAATCAATACACAATCTCAAGGTTCCATCCTTCTTCTTTACAAATAGCACCGGAGCTCCCCTTGGTAACACACTGGGGCGTATGAACCCTTTATCAAGCAACTCTTGCAACTGAGTTTTCAACTCCCTCAATTCAGTGGGTGCCATCCTATAAGGAGCAATAGAAATGGGTGTTGTACCCGGCATTACCTCAATAGCAAACTCGACTTCCCTTTCTGGTGGTAAACCAAGCAACTCTTCAGGAAATACATCTGGAAAGTCTCTTACTGTGGGTATATCACTCAGGTTTGGCTTAGCTTGCCTAGTATCAACCACATGTACTAGGTAAGCTTTACAACCTTTTCTCATCAATCTTCTTGCAACCGTGGCTGATATAACATTGGACAGGAAATCTGTCCTTTCACCCACAATAGTAATCTCATTACCCTCAGAGGTTTTCAGAGAAATCCTCTTCAATTTGCAATCAACTATTGCCTGATGACGTGACAACCAGTCCATACCCAAAATCACGTCAAACTCATGGAAGGGCAATTCAATTAGGTCTGCCAAGAATTCATACCCCTGAATCCTCAACGGGCAACCTTTATACACTTTATTCACTACCACACTATGGCCTAGTGGATTTGTGACCAGAATGTCTTGATCACTCTCCTCTACTGGAACTCCCTTCTTTATGGGTAGTTTGATGCAAATGTAGGAATGAGTGGATTCTTGATCCACCAATGCATGTACAGAAGTGTTGTAGAGGGAAAACGTACCCCTGATGACATCCGGGGCATCTTGCTCCTCTTGAGCTCTGATGGCATAGGCCCTGGTAGGTATTCTAGTGTCTGGCCTCTCAGCTGACTCGGATGCAGGCCTCAGTGATGGACCAGCTACCTCAGGTTTATCGGGCTTCCTACCCCTTTGTGGTACAGGAGTAGGTCTATCAGTTTGTGTTGGAGCAACAGTAGTAGTCCTCTTCGGACAATTCTTGATTTGATGTTCTGTCGATCCACACCGTAAGCATGTACCGGTCACTCACCAACATTCCCCCTTATGCCACTTCTGACATTACTGACGAGCAGAAGATGTAGGGGCTGATTCCCTAAACACTGTCCCTGGAGAGCTGCCCATTGATGGTGTGGACTGGCCTCTCCTAGGTTTGAATTGTGGTTTGGGCCCCTGAGACTGGCCCTGACCCTGTGGTGGTCCTGAACTCTGAGTAGGAGGACCCTTACTCTTCTTGTTGGGAGCAGAAAATGTCTTTGGGTGACCGGACCCCTCTTCTTCTGTCTTTCCCTTCTATTTTGTTCATTGATTCGACCCTTTCCACTTTTGATGCCGCATCTACGGTTTAGAAAAATTCGTGATCTCAAAGGTCTTTGTGATCATGACTTTGATGTTGTCATTGAGCCCTTCTTCAAACTGTCTACACCTCTCTGCCTCTGTAGGGACTATCTCCCTCCCATACCGACTCAGTCTTATAAACTCATGCTCATACTCAGCCACTGACAACTGTCTCTGTCTCAAATTGATAAATTCCCTTCTTCGCTCTTCTAAATACACTTTGCTAATATATTTCTTCCTGAACTCTGTGAGGAAGAATTCCCGATTGATCCATTCGGGTTGCACCTCACTTTGGTTCTTGTGTCCCACCACCGATATGCATCATCACGGTAGGGACACAACACCCACCAGGTTCTGCTCAGGGGTGCAATTTAGCTGTTTCAGCACTCTGATGGTTCTATCCAACCAGTTTTCTGCGGTCATAGGATCATCGTCCCTCTTCTCAAAGAAGTCTACAGCCCCATGCTTTCTCAATTTCTCCAGATGAGATTTATGTGGTGCTGGTGGAGGTTGTGGCTGTGGTTGTGGTGGTAGAATTACCCCCATCATTTGCCAGTAAAACTCGATCATTTGTTGAAATAGTGCAAACTGAGGTTAGGCAATTTGCCTTAGGCTGGGTGGAGTAGGTTCTCCCACCTTTGAGACTCAGCCCTTGGTGGAGCATGACTCTCCACCTCTTCATCAACTGCTCTTTGGGAAGCAGGATGCATATCCTATTCAAAATAAGAAAATAAACAAATCTGCATTAGTGTCACCTCAACACTTACAAATGCAATGCAATAGTATGTACTATATCTAGGCCCAGAAACGCCTAAACCAGGCTCTGATACCACTAAATGGGCAGGAAGCCCGGTAAACTTGAGGCAGCTGGTCCATCACTGAGGCCTGCATCCGAGTCAGCTGAGAGCAGACACTAGAATACCTACCAGGGCCTATGCCATCAGAGCTCAGGAGGAGCAAGATGCCCCGGATGTCATCAGGGGTACGTTTTCCCTCTACAACACTTCCGTACATGCATTGGTGGATCTAGGATCCACTCATTCCTACATTTGCATCAAACTACCCATAGAGAGGGGAGTTCTAGTAGAGGAGAGTGATCAAGACATTCTAGTTACAAATCCACTAGGCCACAGTGTGGTAGTGAATAAAGTGTATAAAGGTTGCCCGTTGAGGATTCAGGTGTATGAATTCTCGGCAGACCTAATTGAATTGCCCTTCCACGAGTTTGACGTGATTTTGGGTATGGACTAGTTGTCACGTCATCAGGCAATAGTTGATTGCAAATTGAAGAGGATTTCTCTGAAAACTTCTGAGGGTAATGAGATTACTATTGTGGGTGAAAGGACAAATTTCCTGTCCAATGTTATATCAGCTACGGTTGCAAGAAGATTGATGAGAAAAGGCTATAAAGCTTACCTAGCACACGTGGTTGATACTAGGCAAGCTAAGCCAAACCTGAGTGATATACCCACAGTGAGAGACTTCCTAGATGTATTTCCAGAAGAATTGCTTGGTTTACCACCAGAAAGGGAAGTGGAGTTTGCTAATGAGGTAATGGCGGGTACAACACCCATTCTTATTGCCCCTTATAGATGGCACCCACTGAATTGAGGGAGTTAAAAACTCAGTTGCAAGAGTTGCTTGATAAGGGGTTCATACGCCCCAGTGTGTCACCATGGGGAGCTCCGGTGCTATTTGTGAAGAAGAAGGATGGAACCTTGAGATTGTGTATTGATTACTGACAGTTGAACAAAGTAACTATGAAGAACAAATATCCTTTACCCAGAATCGATGATCTGTTTGATCAGTTGAAAGGAGCCGGTATATTTTCAAAAATTAATCTCAGATCAGGGCATCATCAGTTGAGGGTAAAGGATGCGAATCGTCAAAAGCGCATTCGAGAACTTCGGTATGGGCACTATGAATTTTTAGTGATGCCATTTGGGTTAACAAATGCACCAGCAGCATTTATGGACCTTATGAACCGTATCTTCCATTCATACTTAGATTGGTTTGTAGTGGTCTTTATTGATGATATTCTGGTGTATTCCAAGACCAGGGAAGAACATGATGAACATTTGAGGATTGTTCTGCAAACCCTGTAAGAAAAGAAGCTGTATGCTAAGTTGTCTAAGTTTGACTTATGGATGAGTGAGATCTCTTTCCTTGGACACATAGTATCAGCTGAGGGGATTAGAGTAGATCCCAAAAAGATAGAAACAATGATGGAATGGAAGCCTCCCAGAAATACAACTGAGGTCAAAAGTTTCTTGGGGTTAGCTGGGTATTACAGAAGATTTATGAAGGGGTTCTCTCTTATAGCTGCTCCAATGACCAAGTTTTTGCACAAGAATGTGAAATTTGGCTTGAACGACAAGTGCCAAGCTAGTTTTGAGAGGCTAAAGGCTATGTTGACAGAAGCACCAGTGTTAACACGGCCAGTGTCGGGAAAAGACTTTGTGGTCTACAGTGATGCCTCGCATAATGGGCTAGCGTGTGTGTTGATACAAAAGGGGAAAGTGATAGCCTATGCTTCCAGGCAGTTAAGGCCATATGAATAGAACTACCCTACTCATGACCTAGAGTTAGCAATAATTATCTTCGCACTGAGGATATGGAGGCATTATTTATATGGTGAAAAATGCTACATCTATAAAGAACACAAGAGTCTAAAATATTTGCCAACCCAGAAGGAGCTCAATCTTAGACAGAGGCGATGGATTGAATTCCTAAAGGACTATGATTGTGTGATAGATTATCATCCTGGGAAGGCAAATGTAGTTGCTGATGCTTTGAGCAGGAAGTCCATCACAGCTTTAAGATCACTAAATGCCTGTCTGTCCTTAGCTCAAGATGGAGCTATTTTGGCTTAGTTACAAGTGAGGCCAACCCTGCTATAGCAGATACAAGATGGGCAGAGGGCAGATGAAAAATTAATGGCCATTGTGGGTAAAATTTCAGAGGTAAAGGAAAATGATTATGAGGTGAAAGCAGATGGGTGTGTGTACTACAGAGCAAGAGTGTGTGTACCAGATGATGGGGGACTGAAGACTAGTATTCTGAAAGAAGCACACACTAGTGTTTATGCTATGCACTCGAGAAGCACGAAAATGTATAATGATTTGAAGCCTCATTATTGGTGGCCTGGTATGAAGAGGGATATAGCTGACTATGTGACTAAGTGTTTGACATGTCAGCAAGTTAAAGCAGAACATCAAGTTCTATTAGGATTGCTACAGCCTATAAGCATACCTGAATAGAAATGGGACCGGGTCACTATGGATTTTGTTAGTGGTCTACCTCTCACCCAAAAGAAGCATGGTGCAGTGTGGGTGATAGTGGATAGATTGACGAAGTCAGCACATTTTCTGTCAGTTAGGACTGACTACTCACTAGAGAAGGTAGCAGAATTGTATATCAGTGAGATAGTTAAACTACATGGAATCCCACTTTCCATCATATCTGACCGAGACCCAAGGTTTACATCGAGATTCTGGAAAAAGTTGCAAGAAGCCTTGGGCACACAACTCCATTTTAGCACGGCTTTTCATCCCAAGATGGATGGAAAGTCAAAATGAGTAACCCAGGTAAACTTAAGAACTAATTGAATTTTTATAGTTAATAAATTGAAATGATAGTAACAATGTGAATTATGTGATAGATCCTGGAAGATATGCTAAGGAGTTGTGTCGTTTAGTTTAAGGGGAGTTGGGATAGATGCCTCCCACTGGCAGAATTCTCATATAACAATAGCTACCAAGCTAGCATTCAAATGACTCCGTATGAAGCACTGTATAGGAGAAAATGTAGAACCCCAGTGTGTTGTACTGAATTGGGCGAAGATAAGTTGGTAGGACCAGACTTGGTGAAACAGACTGAGGAGAAAGTAAAGATAATCAAAGCTAACTTGAAGGTTGCCTCAGATAGACAAAAATCTTATGCTGACTTGAAGAGAAAAGAGATAGAGTATGCAGTTGGCGATAAAGTGTTTCTCAAAGTCTCACCGTAAAAGAAAGTACTGAGGTTTGGGAGAAAGGGTAAGTTAAGCCCTGGTTCATTGGCCCATATGAAGTCATTGAACGTGTGGGACCAGTGGCCTATCGGCTAGCTTTACCACCAGAACTGGATAAAATTAATAATGTATTTCATGTTTCCATGCTGAGAAGGTATCGCTCAGACCCTTCACATGTCATTTCCATGGAAGAGATTGAAATCCAACCGGACTTGACATATACAGAAGAACTTATAAAAATCCTAGCTCGAGAAGTGAAGGAACTGAGAAATAAAGGCACCACAACACTGAAGAGGCAACTTGGGAAAGTGAAGAGATAATGAGGCAACAGTTTCCTCAACTGTTTGCATCAGGTAAATTTCGAGGACGAAATTTTTATTAGAGGGGAAGAGTTGTAACATCCTCATTTTAGCTAGTCCATACAGTCTACTGTTCCAGTGACTAGTGCCGGTCCGAACAGCTAGAACGTTCGGAAAAATATTTAAACTAAAGTGAGGAACCAAAAATTTACTCAAATATTAATAAGAAAAAAATTTTAGGAAAAATTATAAAATAATTCTTGGGACTCCAGAGAAGGGTCATTGAGGTTCTTATGGCATTAGAATACCAAGAAAATACTTAGAAAAATTTTTCAATCGGTACAGACAATTTTGACCTGTTAAGCCAAACGGAGGGCATTTTGGTCATTTCATCTTCAGAGATGATTTTTGGGCCAACTTGTCCAGTTAAATAAATAATTTGTATAACATAAAATATAAATAAATATTGTAAAAAATTTAATTGCAATTAAATAGACAAGAAATGGTGAGAAAAATGAAAGAAAATGGATTTATGACATCATCATGATGTCATTAAAACTCTCCTACCCAATCTAACATTGACACGTGGCATAACTCTATTTAAAAGAGGTAGAATGGGCTGGAAAAGGAAACAAAAATCAGAACCCCTCTCTCCTTCTTCTTCATGCTGCCACCCTCCCACCATGGTCACCCATTAGCAAGCTTTTGAAAGCTTGATTTCCCCCACTTTTACCCAACTAAACCCTAACCTAGCAACATAAAAACTTCCTCTTACACCTTGGTGATTCTTTTGGGAGCAAAAAGAAGAGGAAAACAAGAGCTTTAGCAAGTGGGAAAATCTCACTTCTTTGAGTTAGTGACCTAACCATGAATTTTACTTTAAATTCATGATAAGGACTTTGAATAAGTGTAAATTACAAAGAAAAAAATTGTTGAATACCATTTGTATCTAAACCCTAGATTTTTGGTAGCCATGGTTAGGGTTTGATTGTGTTGAGTTTAATGAAATTAAAAGACTATCATGGCTACCCATAATATGTATTTATTAAGTGGATTGATGAAATGAAGTGAAAATTCATGTGTGGTAATGTTTCAGTTAGGGTTTGAGGTGGAAAAATGGGATTTTGACCATGTGATGATGAAAATAGGTTTTAATGGTCAATTAGTGACCATTTAGTTCTGTTTAAATAAAAAATGAAGTGTGTTGAGTGATGAGATTGGGTTTGGTGTGGCTGCCATTAGAGTGACCTACAGAATTGGACTTGAGTCCAGCAGGTTTGGGCAGCCATAACATGAATTGTAGAGGTTCATTTGGTGCAAGGCCAATTGGACATGAAACTAGACACATAATGGCACAACTTTGGTGAAGAAACCATGCCTATAAAACCAAATCAAGCTTTCAAAAGCTTGCTAATGGGTGACCATGGTGGGAGGGTGGCGGCATGAAGAAGAAGGAGAGAGGGGTTCTGATTTTTGTTTCCTTTTCCAGCCCATTCTATCTCTTTTAAATAGAGTTATGCCATGTGTCAATGTTAGATTGGGTAGGAGAGTTTTAATGACATCATGATGATGTCATAAATCCATTTTCTTTCATTTTTCTCTCCATTTCTTGTCTATTTAATTGCAATTAAATTTTTGACAATATTTATTTTTATTTTATGTTATATAAATTATTTATTTAACTGGACAAGTTGGCCCAAAAATCATCTCTAAAGACGAAATGACCAAAATGCCCTCTGTTTAGCTTAACGGGTCAAAATTGTCTGTACCGATTGAAAAAATTTTCTAAGTATTTTCTTGGCATTTTAATGCCATAAGAACCTCAATGACACTTCTCTGGAGTCCCAAGAATTATTTTACAATTTTCCTAAATTTTTTTTTTCTTATTAATATCTGAGTTAATTTTTGGTTTCTCACTTTAGTTTAAATATTTTTCCGAACGTTCTAGCTGTCCGGACTGACACTGGTCACCGAAAATTGTAGACTATATGGAATAGCTAAAATAAGGATGTTACATGAACTTTGGAACATGATTAAGCTGTTTGTGATTTATTGATATGTATTGTGAGGTTCTGAAATAGAGTTTAAATTCTTATTAACATTCACTATCTTTTGAATTTAACCATGTTTTGATTTATTGAGATTCATTGTGATATTTTGAAATGGAGTTTAAATTCTTATTGACATTCACTGTCTTTGAATTTAACTATGGTTTTAAGTATCGACTATTTATATGACTTATGATTTGTGTTTTAAAGTTGTATTGGGTTAATGTTGTGCACCACTGAGACAATGGCTCAGCGATAGCTTTTCATTGCTGTCGTAGGTAGACAAACTAACAGGGCAGCAGACTAGGTTGCTAGTGCTTCAGTGAGAGATCATTGGGTATATTGAGTATACCATATTCTGCATTTTGTATTGTAATGTATGTTCACTGTATGTATATAGTGTTCTTGGTTTTGAGCAATTGTAAATTAAAATTATACATTGAAGTTGTAAAATAAATTGTGAATTATTTTGGCTTGTAAAATTTGTACTATATTTCTTTTATCTCAGCCTTTGAAAATACTAAAAAATTATTATGGATTTGAGTTGAGAAACATATTTGACGTGCTTTTTACAGGTTTTTGAAGAACTATTTTATTCAAAATACAGAGGGCACTCCGCCAAAATTTTTACAGAAATACTACTAATTCAAATGTGTTAGTTGTTTCACTTCAGTTCAAAAAAAATTTTTAACACCTTTGAATAGTGCTCACCACTGTAAAAAGAAGTAAGAAAAGTTTTCAAATCCCTTGTAGTGTATTTAATGGGTTATCAATAGATGAAGTTGGTAATTCATTAGGTATACTACGGGATCATGATATGCCTTATAGAGGGGTAGGGTGTGACAGTGGGTATGAATATGGAAGTGATGTTGGGATGCATTGTAGTAGTTAAATGCAACATATTAGTGAATTAGGGTTTGGCACCTAGGGTTTAGAAGAAAAAAATATGAGAATGTATTAAATGGTGTGTTGGACTTGGCTTGAGGTAATAAATGGTCATTTGAGACCAATTGGAGTATGTTAGAAGTATTGGAACCAAATGCAAATTCGGATTGCTCAGGGTTATGCTGCAGGCAGCAGGACCAAGGTCCATTTGGGGGACCAAAACTGAAAATTTACAAGTCCAATTGGTGTGAGGCCAATTGGGAATGAAAATAGACACAAAATAACACAATTTTCATTAAGGAATCATGCCCAAAAAGTGACCAAAACCTAGTGAACAAATTGACCAAATCCGGATTTATGCAGTCTGACCTGTACAAAAATGACCAAATAAATAGTGTTTGTTCATTTGGCCATAACTTGGGCTAGGTTTGTCTAAATAACCTAAAATTTTACCAGTGGACAGCTAAGATATAGACCTAAAACTTTCATGAAGAACACAAATCCAAATTATGCCCTTAACCAAGTCATTTGGCCACCCAAATTTGGTGACTTAAAACTGCCAGAACCAGTTTGGTGCCCAATCACAGGCTAAGTCCAATCCGGCAGCCATGATTCAAATGGCTATAACTTGAGCTACAAAACTCCAATTGGAGTGATTCAAAGAGAAGAATAAAGTTAAGACAATAGGGAACATTTTCCATGAAGAAAGTTTTACCAAATTCTAACAGAAAAATGACCAATGGAATAGTGCAACTTAAGACACCAAAACTAAAAATTTGCAAATTTACCTAAAAGACTTAGAATTTGAGAAAACAACAAAAACCAACAAATTTAATAACCAAAATGTGGTATGTGGGTGAAGTTGGAACTCTCATACCTATTAAGCCTTAGAAAGTCAACAAATTGACTTGAATAATATAGTTAATAGTAACCCCAAAATACAAATTTTGAAGAACGTCATGTTTAGCATATATAAGCTAGATAAGAGCGAATTTGAATTTATTTTCGATTTATGATAAGTTATGATACTGAAACACTGTAAAACTGTGTGTTTCAGTGGAAAAGAATACTGGAAAAGAACCCGAGACATCGAGTCAAGGCCAAGAGGCGACTCGTGTAAGGTTTGTGCACAACTAACTATTTTGTTACTTTTCACTTCTAAATTGATTTGAATAAGTTTATTTTATGATTTATAATTTTATTGTGTTAAGGATTTTAATTTGTTGAATGAAGTTGTATAAATTAAATGTAAATTTTCTTATGCATTTAAGGATTTATTGCATGGTTTTGAGGATTGTAAATTTTAAGTTTGATGTGTTGCCAACCTTGAGCATGAATTTATGATGATTAAATATGTTGATGATTTGTAAATACTTTGTAAATAGAAATTGTTTTGAATATGATTTGAAACCACAGTTGACATGGCAAAATATGTTGTGAATTCTCATTAGCTTGTCTTGTGAGATATCTCCTCCACTAGATGGGGCGAGTTTTTTCCTCTCTGGCTTGCCAGTTGGGGAAGAGTTTGAATGAGTACTCATATATACTAGCTAGTCTTTGTTCCTCCCTTTTAGCCTCGATTATTGGGAGAGTGTGAAATGTCGTGGTGTACAACACAACATCTATTTGAATTTTGGGACATGCGTTCAACTGTGTGAATTGTTGGCAACGCCCTTTAAATTATGCATAGTTTGATAAATTGTGATTGAAATAAATAATTTGTCAGTGATTCAAAATATTTCTGTATTGTTTCGGGATTTAAAAGAAATGTAGATAAATAGTTACTATTTGATTGAAATGTTATTCAAATGAATAATTTGCATGAATGAAAATATTGATTTCTGAATGTTATGAATTTTGAAGAATTTAGAAATTTTAAATGTTTATTTGTTATGAATTGTCCAGCATAACTTGTATTAAGTTTAAAATTATTAGTTTGTGCACCAATGAGTTTGTCACACCCTACTCCCCCGTAAGATGTAACATGATCCTGTAGTATACCTAATGAATTACTTTACTTCGCCTACTGATAACCCATTAGATATACTACAAGGGATTTTAAAACAATTTTCGTGAAATTTAAATCATCGATTAAAATCTGGTGTTATAAAATTTTTTTCAAAATTTTGGCAAAGTGTTGGCTATGTTTTGAGAAAATAGTTCTTCAAATCTGAAAAGGAAAATACTCCCAATATGTTTTCTCAAATATAACTCCAATAACTTCTTTTCAACTCACTATTAAAATCTCAATAAATAAATTAATTCATTTTCAAACCAATCTCATCATAAAGAAACATTTCATTAATTACAAGGCTCAAAATTAATATTACAAAACTGTTCAAGTAAATGAAATCTCAAATTTACAATTACAATAATTTATATTTAATTACATACCAAAATATTTTACAAGAATTTTTATACAGCTGCTCAAATAATTTACATACATATTATTACATGCATACATCAAAACCTGTGTACATGGGTATACCTGGAGCTAATCTGAATGTCTCTTCAAAGAAGCTTACTTAATTGCTCTATGCTCTTTTCACCTGCGATAGCATACAAAGCTATCGCTGAGTGGTGAACTCAGTGGTGCACAACTATAATTTAAAACATAGTACAATATACTTTAACAAAAATTACAGTAAATAATTTGGAAATCTGGATACTCATCAAATTCCAAAACTCAAAATATTCATTGCAAATAATATAAATCATTTGTATAAAATGACTTTGATCCTGAAATTGAATTTATCAAATCATAACTAACCATTTAAGCTAATTCCAACAAAATCAATTATACATAAATCACAATTGAAATCACAATTCTTTACTATTTAAAAATTATTCTTTATCTCAAAAACCATTCTTTATCTCACTAACTTTTTAAGACTAATCCGAAAGGGCCATCTTCGAGGTGATTCTAACTCCTTATGGTTGGGGAGGTCGAATCAGATTCTAACTCCCTATGGTCGGGGAGGTCGAAACATCGTGCACAATACACATCACAATAATAAATCTTCCGAAAGGGCCATAACATAAAAAAACTTAGATCTAACCTCTAATAAGAGGAGAATCTAAGCCTGTGCACGTACCATGGTAATCAAAACACAACTAACTCCATTATCTTCTCAACAAATGAGAGAGACGGATAATAACCTAGTCAAGCATCTATAGTGAGATATAAAACAACATCACAATACAATTCGATTCAAAGTCAATTCCAATATCCAATAATTTTTATGCTCATCACAATTCAAATCATAAATTTGCATTTTTCCATGCAAATTGCCCATCACAATTCAAAACATGTTCTGTCACAATTTTCCAAAACATAATTTATTCAATTCACAACAATGGTTAATACTTGTCGAAATACCATTTCACAAAGCTAAATTCATGCATACTATAACAATTTCAATAATCATTGAATTAAATCCAATGTTTGTTAAACATAATACATAAGAAAAATAAGTCACTTAATCATATGAAATATTCAGAACAAAATCAGTTAAAAACTAGTTGTGCACAAACCTCTGATAAATGCCTCTTGGCTCTGATTCAGTGTTTCCTTCCCCTTCCCTGAGTCTTTGCTAACTGAAACACACAATTTGAAGTGTTTCAGTACTCATTTAAACTGTCTCTAAGAATAAGGCTTAATAATTAATTTATTGAATTCTATTATTTCCTTAGTCACGTTAAGATGTTGACCCTCGATGCATTCTAGGTGAATTAGGTTTAATGTTACCAATATGTCACATTTTATAGCCCTTTAATGTTGGTATATGTTACTAATTTCATTTTCAAGTATATTGCATTTTATTGTAATTTACCGTATTTCAGTATACTAATTTGACCTAGCCGGATGACCTAGTTTCCTCGGTTTTCGGGTTTCGGTCCAAACTACAAACTTGTAGGTTTATGTCTTATTACACACGAGCAAAATTTCAGGTCATTATGAGTTGTCTAGACCAAGTTATGGTCAATTTACCAATGCTGGACATAATGCATCAAAATGGTAACTTTAGGTCATTTTTAGGTCACTTTTGGTTCGGCCAGTTTTGGTACCTAAACTTGTGCAAGCTATTTGGCTTGGTTCTGGCCATTTCTGGGCTTTGGTGTCTTCATAAGAATTGTAGATATATGTCTAAACTATTCATGGTAAACATTTCAGGTCAATTGGACCTGTTTTGAGTGAGTTATGGTCAAAACACTAACTGCTGCCCAAATGGTCAATTTTCAAGCTTTCAAGTCACTAATCCGGATTTGGTCATTTTTCAAGTCACCTTCTAGGCAAAATTTTAGTAAGCTTCCTCCATAAAAGTTGGCACATTTTGTGCCTAGTTTCACCTCCCATTGGTCTCATACCAATTGGAGTCACACACTTAAGGTTCTAAGCCAAAATATACACTGCCCTACTCACACTTCTCATCACTTACCAATTACATATTCAACACTTACCAACTTACTTCCTTCATGCCAATTCTGATTTGTACCTTACCATTAACACCTTTAACAATGCATGTTTGGTCATTTTGGATAGCTTGTAACCATTCTCAATATGCACACTATAATACAGAATTTTCCAAAGTCCATTTACATCATTTAACCACATGAACATACCCCATTTACATACCCAATTCCAAACCATTATACACATATCCATGCTGCCATCAATAATGTAACGCCCCTAAGTTCGGTAGTGCGTTATACTGTTCCGGTGACCAGCATTGTCCGGACAGCTAGGATGCCTAAAACTACACTTCGATATGAGTGAGGAGACATAAAATAATGAAATACAAGAAAAGAAAATACGAGAAAAACGAAGGAAAAATAATAGCAAATAAATGTAACCAAGTTAAACGAGCCGAGAACCCTAGCGATGGGTGACCGCACCGGGAAGTCGCGGCGTGGACCGTTGACTAGCCTTGGACCGCAGAGAACCCTCGAAAATATTTTTAGGACTTAAATAAATATCTATTCAAGTATAAATACCATTAGAAATATCAAAGAAAAATTAATTAATTAGTACAAAGAAAAGTGAGAAATCAAAAAACGGACAAAACTCGATGTTACCAAAAAATCGGGAATGCAACCCAAACAGGGGCATTGTGGTCATTTGGCACCCCGAGTTTCCTTTTGACCTAAATTTCCATTAAAAATACATGATATTACACTTGGAAAATGTCATGAAAAATTAAATTGGTGGTACCTAATTCAATTAGCAAAAATTAGGAGCTTAATGTGGGAATATGGAAAGTTTAACTTTTATTTATTATTAAACTATGTTAGTGGACCATTATTAATGTGGGAATATGGAAAGTTTAACTTTTATTTATTATTAAACTATGTTAGTGGACCATTATACAACATATTATATCATAAGTGGACAGAAATATCCACTAACAATCTGCAATCCATCTTCTTCACTTGAAGAGTTCCATTAGCCGCATGGAAGCTCTCAAACCTCTCCCATGGCCGCCCACCTTCAAGCCATTAAAACTCCATGATCAAGCCATCTTTTCCCACACTTGTCTTCATTAAAGTTTATCCTCACCTTGCAAGGAAGAGTTTGATAGCAATTTTAAGAAGTTTTGGTGAGGTTTTGAAGAATTTCCAAAGTGGTAAGTTTGTGGTTTTTATTATTGTTTCATTAAAGTTTGTAAGGATGTTATGGGTACTTGAATTGTGGAGAGATTTTTGAGGTTTGATGTTTAAAGGGAGATGTGTACTTTTGGCAGCCATGGAAAATCCTTGAGGACAGTTTATTCTTGCTTGTAAATGGTAGATTAAAGGGTTGATTAAATGTTTATGTGTGTAGGAATTAATTTGGGCGATGTATACTTAGTATATGTGAATGTGTACTTAAATTTGGAAGTTTGGAAATTAATGGAGAGAGGTGTATGAATCGGCAGCTTGATTTGGTGAACCATAAAAATGTTATTTCATGTTTTATTTATGGAATATTAATGTTGAATTGTGGTACTTGTTATGGTAGCTTGTGTATATGTATGATGGTGTGAGGTTGGACATGTAAATGAGCTAGGTTAGGTGATTGAATTGTTGTAATTTGAGTTTGAAAAATTCTGTACTATATGGTGCATATTGAGTGTGATTGTAAGCTGCCAAAATGACCAACAATATGTTGTGAATTGTGTTTAGGTTATGGTACAAACCAGAATTGGCATGAATGTGTAGTTTGGTAAGTGTTAAAAGTGTCTCTTGATGAGTAATGAATAAAATGCAATAGGGCAGTTTATGTTTTGGGCCTAGAACCTTAAGTGTGTGGCTCCAATTGGTATGAGACCATTGGATGCAAAACTAGGCACAAAATGTGCCAACTTTCATGAAGAAAGCTTACCAAAATTCTGCTTGTAACGTAACTTGAAAAGTGACCAAATCCGGATTAGTGCAATTAAGGCCTGAAAATTGACCATTTGGGTAGCAGTTAGTGTTTAGGCAATAACTCACTCAAAACAGGTCCAATTGACCTGAAACTTTGACCATGAATATTTAAGACCTATATCTACAAGTCTTATGAAGACACGAAAGCCCAGAAATGACCATAAGCAAGTCAAAAAGCTTGCACAATTTCGGGTCCAAAAACTGGCCGAACCTAAATTGACCTAAAAATGACCTAAAGTGACCAATTTGATGCATTTTGACCAGTAATAGTAAAATGACCATAACTTGGTCTAGTAAACTCAGAATGGCCTGAAAATTTTCCCTGCGTGTAATAAGACATAGATCAACGAGTTTGTAGTTTCGACCGAACAGATTTGAATACTCAGTATCTTTGCTACAGGGGGATGCTTATGACTGGTGGAAAACCATTCCCCACAGTCTAGTAGAACCTGCAGTCCTAACATGGAATGACTTTCTCAGGGAATTCAGACAAAAATATGTCCCTGATGCTTATGTAGACCAAAAGCTGCAATAGTTCCTAAGTCTGAAACACGGGAGTAGATAAGTGGCTAAATAGGAAAGGGAATTTTCCCACCTAATCCATTATGCAGTAAGTCTACTTTCTACCAGCAGGGAGAGATGCAAGAGGTTTGAAACCGGCTTGAAGCCCAGTATCAGATTATAAGTTGTCAGATTCAAACACACTAACTTCTCTGAACTTATTTCTCAAGCCCTAGAGTTAGAAAGAATTGAATCTGAAGTAGCTCCTGAGAAAAAGAAATCAGAGAAGACAGAGAAAGAGAGAAAATCAGTAGAACAGAGTCCTAGTGGTCCTACTGGAAAGAGGAAGAACCATGGGGGACACAGCAGAGGTGGCAAGAAGTCTGGTAGGGGAAGATATTCGTGATGAGAACCCTCTTCTATCCGTCGTGAGTACTAGAGGTTCCTACCCTCCCCGCCAATGTGAAACTTGTGGAAGAAATTATGGTAGGATATGCTACAAGGCTATTGGAGCCTGTTATAACTGTGGAGGCATAGGACATTTTACCAAGGACTGCACCAGTGCTCGCAGAGTTGGAACACCTCCTACTACTGAAGAAGGGTCAGTTCAGAGCCCTGTCACTAGAAGTTCACAACCACCCAGCAAAGGTAGAGGCAGGGGTAGAGGTAGCCCAGTAGGCAGCTAAGGCATAGTGAAACAATCAGAGCAAGGCAGTGCTCAGGCATGAATCTATGCAATGAGACGAGAGAGAAGAGGCCGAGACATCTGATGTTGTGGCTGGTACCTTATCAACTTTTAATCAAGATGTGTTTGTGTTATTTGATCCGGGTTCTACCCATTCTTATGTGAGTGCTAGCATCATTGATTGCATTGCTGTTCTATGTACAAAAATGGACTTTGAGGTGTTAGTAACAAGTCCGCTAGGACAGGAGGTCAAGGTTAACAGAATGTATAAAAATTGTCCTTTGGTGATCCAAGGACACACTTTTCTATCTGATTTCATTGAAATGCCCTTCAGAGATTATGATATCATCTTGGGCATGGATTGGTTAGCCAGGCATCATGCCATGATTGATCAGTAGATCAAGATCACTTTTGGCCTTCCTCGATGTTGATGTGGTAATACATGGGGAGAGGCAGCTATTGCCATCAAACATTATTTCGGCTGTACTAGCTAGAAAAATGATCAGAAAGGGGTGTGAAGCATACTTGGCACATGTGGTAGACACCCAAATGGGGATTCCAGCATTGAGGGACATCCCTACAGTATATGACTTTCCATATGTGTTTCCTGATGAATTGCCAGGATTACCTCTAGAGAGAGAGGTGCAGTTTGAAATTAATGTTCTGCATGGTGTGGATCCAATCTCTATAACACCAGTAGAGTTGAAAGAGTTGAAGATACAGTTGCAAAAACTACTTGAAAAGGGCTTCATCCGCCCTAGTGTGTCACCTTGGCGAGCGCCAGTATTGTTTGTTAAGAAGAAAGATGGCACTCTCCACTTATGTATTGACTACCGGTAGTTGAATAAGGTGACAACAAAGAACAGATATCCATTGCCTCGCATTGATGATCTGTTTCATCAGTTGAAGGGTGCAGCTGTATTCTCCAAAATTAATTTGCGATCTGGTTATTATCAGTTGCAGGTGCAAGAGCAGAGTATTCCAAAAACTGCTTTCAGAACTCGGTATGGCCATTATGAGTTTCTAGTAATGCCATTCGGGTTAACTAATGCTCCAGCTACTTTTATGGATCTGATGAACACTATCTTCAGACCATATCTCGACCAATTTGTGGTGGTGTTTATTGATGACATTTTGATATATTCAAGGAATGCAGAGGAGTATAACAGACATCTGCGGATTGTACTGCAGACTTTAAGGGAGAAACAGCTATATGCCAAATTGTCGAAATGTGAATTTTGGCTGAAAGAAATCTCCTTTTTGGGACATGTTGTGTCAGCTGAAGGGATCAAGGTAGATTCCAGCAAGGTAGAAGCTATCCTTAATTGGAAGCTGCCTAGGAACATCACAGAAATTCACAGTTTTTCTAGGTTTAGCTGGATATTACCGTCGATTTGTGAAACGGTTTTCTATGTTATCTTCTCCACTGACCAAGCTGCTTCAGAAAGATGTAAAATTTCAGTGGACAGATAAATGTTAGCAGAGTTTTGATGAGTTGAAGAGGTGTTTAACTGAAGCTCCAGTCCTTACTTTACCTACTCTGGGTAAATAATACACAGTTTATAATGATGTTTCTCACAATGGGTTAGGCTGTGTACTGATGCAAGATCGAAATGGCATTGCTTATGCATCACGCCAGCTGAAACCACATGAGAGGAACTACCTAACACATGATTTGGAGCTAGCAGCTATTGTTTTTGCTCTGAAGATCTGGAGACACTATTTGTATGGGGAGAAATGTTACATTTACATAGATCACAAGAGCTTGAAGTACTTAGGCACCCAGAAGGAATTGAACTTGAGGCAGAGGAGATGGTTATAACTCATTAAACACTATGATTGTTTAATAGACTATCAGCCAAGGAAAGCAAATGTGGTGGCTGACGCCTTAAGTCGTAAGACTATGGCAAGTCTCAGAGTTTCTCCTTTGTCCATGGTATATGAATTGAAAGCACAACATGCCAGTTTAGAGATTGATGATGAGGGACAGTCAGTAGTTGCATGGCATGTACAACCAGTGTTGATTGATCATATCAGAATGGCTGCTCAGAGTGATGATAAATATCAGAAGCTACTGAAAGAAGTCTAGAAGGGCAAGAAACCTGAATTTTCTATAAGAGATGATGGTTTATTGCTACATCAGGGCAGAATGTGTGTTCCTGATGAGGTGGAATTGAGACAGATCATTATGAAGGAAGCACATGAGTCTCCTTTTACTATGCATCTTGGTGGAACTAAAATGTACAAAGGGTTGAAAGAGCATTACTGGTGGATGGGTATGAAGAGAGATATAGCTGAATTTGTTTCCAAGTGCCTAACTTGTCAGCAAGTAAAGGTAGAACATCAAGTTCCAGCTGGTTTGTTACATCCTTTGCCAGTACCAAAGTGGAAATGGGAACGGATAACTATGGATTTTGTTACGGGACTTCCGAGGATAAAGAATAGTCATGATGCAGTATGGGTTATAGTTGACAGACTGACCAAGTCTGCTCACTTTTTACTGGTTTGGATGGACTATAACCTGGAAAGATTGGCCAGATTGTACATAAATGAAATTGTAAAATTGCATGGAGTGCCAGTATCAATTGTATCTGACAGAGATCCTAGGTTCACTTATAAATTCTGGGGTAATCTTCAGAGAGCCCTAGGAACTAGATTGAACTTTAGCATAGCATTCCACCCATATACAGATGGCCAGTCTGAAAGGGTAATTCAAATATTAGAGGATATGCTATGGGCTTGTGTGATTGAGTTTGAAGGTAGTTGGGATACACACTTGCCTTTGATTGAGTTTGCTTATAACAACAGCTACCAATCAAGCATTGGGATGCCTCCATATGAAGCTTTGTATGGCAGAAAGTGTAAAACTCCCTTATGTTGGGATGAAGTGAGTGAAAGAAAGATGGTTGGGCCAGAAATTGTTCAGCAGACAGAGGAAAAGATCAGATTGATTAGAGATAGACTCAAGGCTACATTAGACCGTCAGAAGTCCTATGTGGATCTGAAGAGAAGAGACATTGAATATGTAGTGGGTGATAAAGTATTCCTCAAAGTTTCTCCTTGGAAGAGGATTATGAGATTTGGCAGAAAGGGGAAACTGAGTCCTCGCTTTATCGGACCATATGAGGTTCTGGAAATAGTGGGTCCTTTGGCATATCAGTTAGCATTACCTCCGGAGCTAGAAAGGATATACATTGTCTTTCATGTGTCCATGTTAAGGAGGTACAGATATGACCCATCTCATATACTATCAGTTGAAGAGATTGAGGTAAATCCAGACCTCTCGTATGAGGAAGAACCCATCGAAATTCAGGCATATGAGGTGAAGCAGCTGAGAAACAAATAGATACACCTAGTTATAGTGCTGTGGAACCATCATTCAGGCCAGGAAGCTACTTGGGAACGTGAACAGGATATGAGAAGACAACACCCACAGCTGTTCAGAGACTAATGCCAGGTAAAATTTCGAGACGAAATTTATTTTAAGGGGGGGAGAATTGTAATGCCCCTAAGTTCGGTAGTGCGTTCTACTGTTCCGGTGACCATTGTTGTCCGGATAGCTAGGATGCCTAGAACTACACTTTGATATGAGTGAGGAGACATAATGTCACATCCTACCCCTCTGTAAGGCATAACATGATCCCGTAGTATACCTAATGAATTACCAACTCCGTCTACTGATAACCCATTAAATAAACTACAAGGGATTTTAAAAACTTTTCTTACTTCTTTTACAGTGGTGAGCACTATTTACAGGTGTTAAAAACCTTTTTGAACTGAAGTGATAGAACTAACACATTTGAATTATTTGGAATTTCTGTAAAAATTTTGGCAGAGTGCCATCTGTATTTTGGATAAAGCAGTTCTTGAAAACTGTAAAAGCACTTCAATATATATTTCCAAATCTCAACTCCAACATGTTTCTCAGCACAACATATTTCTCAACTCAAATCCAGAGTGATTTTTCAAAGACTGAGATACAAGAAATATAATACAATTTTTACAAGTCAAAATAACTCATAATTTACTTTACAACTTCAATGTACAATTTTAATTTACAACTGCTCAAACCAAGAACAAAATATACATACAATGAATATACATTACAGTACAAAATGCAAAATGTGGTATACTCATTATACCCGAATATCTCTCATTTGGATGTACTAGCGACCTAGTCTCACGCTCTGTCTGTTTGTCTACTGCGACAACAATAAAAGCTATCACGAGACGATGTCTCAGTGGTGCACAACATTAACCAAATACAACTTTAAATCACAATTCATAAATCATATAAATAGTAGATACTTAAAACCATAGTTAATTTCAAGACAGTAATTTTCAATAAGAATTTAAACTCCATTTCTCAAAATCACCATAAATTTCAATAAGTCAGATCATGGTTAAATTCAAAAGACAGTGTATGTCAATAAGAGTTTAAATTTATTTCACAATCTCACAATACATATCAATAAATCACACACAGCTTAATCATGTTCCAAAGTTCAATTCGTCCCAAAAGCCGATGGCTAATGAGGTATTCAATTCGTCCCAAAAGTCAATGACTAATGAGGAATAACATAGCTAGCTAGCAAAAATATGAGTACTCATCCAATTCGTCCTCAACAAGCACACACCTCAACACTTCAGCCAAAGAGGGAATTCAATTCGTCCCACTAGACAAGCTAGCGAGGAATACAATCAATATACATGATAGCTGTGGTTTCAAACCATTTCCAATGCTTTTCAATCAATAAGTATCTATCAATATCATTCAAACAATTTCTCACAATTTCAAACCATTTATAGTGCTTTTCAAGCGATAAATATCCATTCAAACACATTTCCACAATTTAAAACAATAATGTACAAATAGTCATAATTCATTTCAATTGAAAAATTCAAAAGAAATAGTTATTGTGCACAAACCTCTGATAACTGTCTCCTGGTCTTGACTCAATGTTTCCTTCCCTTTTCCTGAGTCTTTGCTAACTGAGAAACACAATTTGAAGTGTTTCAGTACTCATTTAAACTGTCTCTAACGATAATGCTTGATAAGTAATTCAGAATTCTAATATTTGCTTAGTCAACCTAATATGTCGACCCTCGATGCATTCTAGGTAAATTAGGTTTTAATGTTATTAATATGTCACATTCGATAGTATTTTAGAGTTGGTACATGTTACCAAATTCATTTCTATGTATTTTGCGTTTTCTTGCAATTTGCTAGATTCCAGGATACTAGTTTGACCTAGCCGGACGACCTAGTTTCCTCGATTTTCGGGTTTCGGTCTAAACTACAAACTTGTAGATCTATGTCTTATGGAATGCGGGGCAAAAGTTCAGGTTATTCTGAGTTATGTAGACCAAGTTATGGTCATTTTACTATTGCTGGTCAAATTGCACCAAAATTGGTCATTTTAGGTCACTTTAGGTCATTTTAGGTTCGGCCAGTTTTTGGACCCGAAATTGTGCAAGCTGTTTGACTTGCTTATGGTCATTTCTGGCTTTGGTGTCTTCATGAGACTTGTAGATATGGGTCTTAACTATTCATGGTTAAAATTTCAGGTCAATTAGACCTGTTTTGAGTGAGTTATGACCTAAACACTAACTATTGCCCAAATGGTCAATTTTCAGGCCTTACTTGCACTTAATCCGGATTTGGTCATTTTTCAAGCTACCTTGCAAGTAGAATTTTGGTAAGCTTTCTTCATGAAAGTTGGCACATTTTGTGCCTAGTTTCACCTCCAATTGGTCTCATACCAATTGGAGCCACACACTTAATGTTATAGCCCTAAAACTTAAACTGCCTTATTGCATTTCTTGCATACACATCAAGCATCACTTATAATACTCACCAAACTTAACATTCAAACCAATTCTGGTTGTACCACAACCTAAACATAATTCACAATACATTATAGGTCATTTTGGCAGCTTACAATTACATTCATCAAACACCAACAAGTGCAGAATTTTTCAATCCAATTTACAACAATTCAATCACCTTTTTATGCTCATTTACATGTCCCACTTCACACCACCTTACACACACTCAAACTGCCATAACAACCAACACATTTTAACATCATTATTCCATAAATCAAGCATGAATTCCAGCATTCTTCAAGAGTTAGCAAACTACCATAATGGTACACTTACATTCCATTACTTTCCAAACTTTAAATTTCATTTTACATTTACATATACTAAGTATACATCACCCAAACAATTTCCTACACAATATACATTTAATCAATCATTTAATTCACCATTTACAAGCAAAATTAAACTGCCTTCAAGGTGCTTCCATGGCTGCCAAAAGTGCACATTCCCATTCAACATCAAAACTCAAAAATTTCTCCATAAATCAAACACCCATAACACCTTTACAAACTTTAACAAAGCAATAATCAAAAACTCAAACTTAACACTTTGGAAATTCTTCAAAACCTCTCCAAAACTTGGTTTTCTTGTTGCCTATCTACTGCCCATGGTGTGGTGGTTACTTTTAGTGAAGAAACCCTAACCACTTGAAGCTTGGATCATGGATGCATGAAGCTCACAAATGAGACAACAATGGTGGTTTGGGAGAAAAGTTGGATTCGGCAAAGTGAGGATTTGAGAGGAAGAAGAAGACATTAGTGGAGTAATCTGCCCACTTAGTGAATTTTTAATTCCCATACTGCTACAGTCATGCAAGGATAATCATTTAATAAGTTTTAAGTGATCATTACTCTATTTACACTCAATTTTTGTTATTTATATTAGGTACCACTAAATTAATTTTTCATTATATTTTCCAAGTGTAATATTATTTATTTTTAATGGAAATTTAGGTTAAAAGACAACTTGGGATGTCAAATGACCACAATGCCCCTGTTAGGGTTGCATTCCCGATTTTTCGGTAACACCGGGTTTTGTCCGTTTTTCGATTTCTCACTATTCTTTGTACTAATTATTTAATTTTTATTTGATATTTCTAATGATATTTATACTTCAATAAATATTTATTTGAGTCCTAAAAATATTTTCCAGTTCCCATGATCAAGCTAGTCAACGGTCCACGTAGTGACTTCAAGTCTCGATCACCATCGCTAGGGTTCTCGGCTCGCTTAACTTGTTTGCATTTCTTTACTATTATTTTTCCTTTGTTTTTCTTGTATTTTCTTTTCTTATATTTCATTATTTTATGTCTCCTCAATCATATCGAAGTGTAGTTCTAGGCATCCTAATTTGTCCAGGACAACAGTCACCGAACAATAGAGCACTACCGAACTTAGGGTGTTACAATTCTCCCCTTAAATAAATTTCGTCTCAAAATTTTACGGCATTAGTCTCGAGCAGTGTGGGTCTGTCTCCTCATATCCTCTTCACGTTCCCAAGTAGCTTCACGCTGAATGATGGTTCCATGACACTTTAACCAGTGTATCTGTTTGTTCCTTAGCTGCTTCACCTCATATGCCAGAATTTTTATGGGTTCTTCCTCATATGAGAGGTCTGGATTTACCTCAATCTCTTCAACTGATAGTACATGAGATGGGTCAGATCTGTACCTCCTTAACATGGACACATGGAAGACACTGTGTATCTTTGCTAGCTCTGGAGGTAATGCCAACCGATATGCTAAAGGACCCAGTCTTTCCAGAACCTCATATGGTCCGATGAAACGAGGACTCAGTTTTCCCTTTCTGCCAAATCTCACAATTCTCTTACAAGGAGAAACTTTGAGGAATACTTTATCACCCACTGCATACTCAATATCTCTTCTCTTTAGATCAACATAGGACTTTTGACGGTCTGATGCAGCCTTGAGTCTATCTCTGATCAATCTAATCTTTTCCTCTGTCTGCTAAACAATTTCTGGTCCAATCATCTTCCTTTCACCTACTTCATCCCAACATAAGGGAGTTCTGCACTTTCTGCCATACAAAGCTTCATATGGAGGCATCCCAATGCTTGATTGATAGCTGTTGTTATAAGCAAACTCAATCAAAGGCAAGTGTGTATCCCAACTACCTTCAAATTCAATCACACAAGCCCGTAGCATATCCTCCAATATTTGAATAACCCTTTCAGACTGGCCATCTGTCTGTGGGTGGAATGCTGTGCTGAAGTTCAATCTAGTTCCTAGGGCTCTCTGAAGACTACCCCATAAACTAGAAGTGAACCTAGGATCTCTATCAGACACAATTGATACTGGCACTCTATGCAATTTTACAATCTCATATATGTACAATCTGGCCAATCTTTCCAGGCTATAGTCCATCCGAACTGGCAAAAAGTGAGCAGACTTGGTCAATCTGTCAACTACAACCCATACTGCATCATGACTACTCTGTGTCCTTGGAAGTCCTGTAACAAAATCTATAGTTATCCATTCCCATTTCCACTCTGGTACTGACAAAGGATGTAACAAACCAGTTGGAACTTGATGTTCTGCCTTTACTTGTTGACAAGTTAGGCATTTGGAAAAAAATTCAGCTATATCTCTCTTCATACCCATCCACCAGTAATGCTCTTTCAGCCCTCTGTACATTTTAGTTCCACCAGGGTGCATAGCAAAAGGAGACTCGTGCTTCCTTCATAATGATCTGTCTCAATTCAACATCATTAGGAACGCACATTCTGCCCTGATGTAGCAATAAACCATCATCTTTCACAGAAAATTCAGGTTTCTTACCCTGCTGGACTTCTTTCAGTAGCTTCTGATATTTATCATCACTCTGAGCAGCCATTCTGATCTGATCAATCAACACTGGCTGTACATGCCATGCAACTACTGTCTGTCCCTCATCATCAATCTCTAAACTGGCATGCTGTGCTTTCAATTCATATACCATGGATAAAGGAGAAACTCTGAGACTTGCCATAGTCTTGCGACTTAAGGCGTCAGCCACCACATTTGCTTTCCCTGGCTGATAGTCTATTAAACAATCATAGTCTTTAATGAGTTCTAACCATCTCCTCTGCCTCAAATTCAATTCCTTCTGGGTGCCCAAATACTTCAAGCTCTTGTGATCTGTGTAAATGTAGCATTTCTCCCCATACAAATAGTGTCTCCAGATCTTCAGAGCAAAAACAATAGCTGCTAGCTCCAGATCATGTGTTGGGTAGTTCCTCTCATGCGGTTTAATTTGGCGTGATGCATAAGCAATGACATTCGATCTTGCATGATTACCAGCCTAACCCATTGTGAGAAGCATCACTATAAAGCGTGTATTCTTTACGGAGTAGGTAAAGTGAGGACTGAGCTTGATCAAACACCTCTTCAACTCTTCAAAACTCACGACATTTATCATCCACGAAATTTTACATCTTTCCAAAGCGGTTTGGTGGTGAGAAGATAACATAGAAAACCCTTCATAAACCGACAGCGGTAATATCCGGCTAAACCAGACTGCGAATTTACGTGATGTTCTGGCGGCTTCAATTAAGGATAGCTTCTATCTTGCTGAATCTACCTTGATCCCTTGGTGATACAACATGTCCCAAAAGGAGATTTCTTTCAGCCAAAATTCACATTTCGACAATTTGGCGTATATTTCTCCCTTAAAGTCTACGATACAATCCATGGATGTCCATCATGCTCCTGTACATTGCTCGAATATATCAAAATGTCATCAATAAACAGCACCACAACTTGATCAAGATATGCTCTAAAGATAGTGTTCATCAGATCCAGACCAGCAGCTGGAGCATTTGTTAACCCGAATGGCATTACTAGAAACTCATAGTGGCTATACCGAGTTCTGAAAGCAGTTTTTGGAATACTCTGCTCTTGCACCTTCAAGATAATAACGGATCGCAAATCAATTTTGGAGAATACATTTGCACCCTTCAATGATCAAACATATCATTAATGCGAGGCAATGGATATCTGTTCTTTATTTTCACCTTAATCAACTGCCGGTAGTCAATGCATAAGTGGAGAGTACCATCCTTCTTCTTAACAAACAACACTGGTGCTCCCCAAGGTGACACACTAGGGAGGATGAAGCCCTTTTCAAGTAATTCTTGCAATTGTATCTTCAACTCCTTCAACTCTGCTGGTGCCATTCTGTATGGAGTTATGGAGATTGGATCCACAGGCATAACATTAATTTCAAATCGCACTTCTCTTTCCGGAGGTAATCCTGGCAATTCATCAGGAAACACATCTGGAAAGTCATATACTATAGGGATGTCCTTCAATGCTGGACTCCCCACTTGGGTGTTTACCACATGTGCCAAGTATGCTTCACACCCCTTTCTAATCATTTTTCTGGCTAGTGTAGCCGAAATGATGTTTGATGGCAATAACTGCCTCTCCCCATGTATTACCACATCAGCATCGAGGAGACCAAAAGTGACTGTCTTGACCTCTGATCAATCATGGCATGATGCCTAGCTAACCAATCCATGCCCAAAATGATATCATAATCTCTGAAGGGCATTTCAATGAGATCAGATAGAAAAGTGTGTCCTTGGATCACCAAAGGACAATCTCTATACATTCTATTAACCACGACCTCTGTCCTAGCGGACTTGTTACTAGCACCTCAAAGTCCATTTTTGTACATGGAACAGCAATGCAATCAATGATGCTAGCACTCACATAAGAATGGGTAGAACCCGGATCATATAACACAAATACATATTGATTAAAAGTTGAGAAGGTACCGGCCACAGCATCAGATGTCTCTGCCTCTTCCCTCTGTCTCATTGCATAGATTATTTGGAGCACCTTTGTCTTGCTCAGAATGTTTCATTGTGCCTTGGCTTTCTTTGGGCTACCTCTACCCCCGCCTCTACCTCTGCTAGGTGGTTGTGAACTTACGGTGACAGGGCTCAGGCCCGGCCTTACTGCAGTAGTAGGAGGTGGTCCAACTCTGTGACTATTAGTGCGATCCTTGGCAAAGTGTCCTGTGCCTCCACAGTTATAACAGCTCCAATAGCCTTGTAGCATATCCCACCATGATTTCTTCCACAAGTTTCACATTGGCGGGAGGGTAGGAACCTGCAGGTACTCTGTGACCGAGATAGAGGAGGCTTACATCACTGAATATCTTCCCCTACTAGACTTCTTGCCACCTCTGTTGTATCCCCCATGATTCTACCTCTTTCCAGTAGGACCACTGGAACTCTGTTCTACTGATTTTCCCTCTTTCTCTGTCTTCTCTGATTTCTTTTTCTCAGGAGCTACTTCAGACTCAATTCTTTCCAACTCTAGGGCTTGAGAAACAAGTTCGAGAGAAGTTAGTGTGTTTGAATCGATCACTTGTAATGTCGATCACGGGCTTCAAGCCGATTTCAAACCTCTTGCATCTCTCCTTTGGTAGCAAGTACACTTCTTGCATAATGGCTCGGCGGAAAATTCTCTTTCATACTCGACCGATTTGCTCCCTGTTTAAGACTTAGGAATTCTTGTAACTCGGTCTACATAAGCATCGGGGACATATTTTTGTCCGAATTCCTGAGAAAGTCATTCCATGTTAGCACTGCAGTTCTACGGTGTGGGGAATGGTTTTCCACCGATCATAAGCATCCCCACAGCAAAGATACTGAGTATTCAAATATGAGTTCCTCCATGCAATGCAGTTTCTTGAATACCCTATCCATCCTCTCTAACCACTGTTCAGCCTCTAGAGGATCTACTGTTCCCTTGAACTCTGTAGCCCCATATTTCATCAATTTGTCATACTGCCTAGCAGGAGGCGTGGTTGTACCAGCGGTGCATGTATTGGGACTTGAGTAGGCACATTACCGACCATTTGTTGGAACATTGCAGCCATCTGTGAAGCCCGAGTAGGAAATTGCGATGCTGCGAGTGTCTTCTTGAACCACTGACATTTTGAAGGGCTGGGGCATCCCCTTGCACCTCAGCCTCTATAGATTGATCGACTGAACGATCACCCTCTTCCATGGTAATGCGAGGATCTTAGACCTCCTGAACAATTAACACAAGGAGATTTCCTCTCGTTAGTGCATATTTATAATGTAATGTACTGTATGTATCAAACAATGATATTGAGCAGTTGTACTATGAAGAAATAATATTCAAATAACAGGTGAAAACAGAATTTAAAAACTTTGCTCTGATTGTTAGTAGTATGCCCTAGAGCATATCATTTAGTATGTATCTTGTACATATTTTATTAATAAAAGGCATTACCACTTTTCCGTTTACATAATATATTTATGTGTAATAGAAAAGGTCCATTGATATTTTGTTAGAAATATTATTCTTAAGTTGTTAAGAATATGAGTGACAATATTTCTAGCACAAAGTATCATAAATAGGTTCACAATCAAGGATACTTCATAATAAGGACATGACTTATCCAGAAAGATTGTATTCATGTTTGTTCCCAAGTTATTTATATGAGATATAAATAAGATGGAATGGTGAGTCTCATGCCATATAACAAACATGATAGGCACTTATACATGATAAGTAGGCTGAACCAGTGACACTTATGGCAAGCACATGGAGTTTACTCTTGTCAATGTTTTGTCATAAATCATATCTGCATATAATCTTTAGACTCGAGATAGCACAGTTATCTTGTATATAGGTAGTTTGAGTTTGATCTGCTTTCATACTTGTACTATGTATGGGTATATGGGCATCTGTTGGCTCCTACTAGTTATATATGGAGGTAGGTGTTGATCAAGATGAAATCATTCCTCTAAGTAAATAGAGATAAAATCCTATGTTCATTTAATTGTTCTTGATGTTTCAAGTTCTGGCCGGGATAGATAGATTTATTGAGAAAAGAGTTTACGATGAGAAAATCTTTTAATCAAGAATGGAATTAAAAGAGAACATAATATTCATAGCAAATGGAGTTTGACATAAACCATGACTCTAGCTTGAGTTGGGATTTTGTAACAGAGAGATTCTAGTGCATGGTAACATATGATTATAGGTTCATTTAAGGTAAACCTTATTACTAGTTGGGTGGCCATGGCATGCTATGCTAGGTGTTAACCATGGTCTATGAGGTTCATAAAATGATTTAGAGAAATCATTTATGGTAAGAAAGGGTTCTGATGATATTAAGAGTTGATATCATGTCTCATTGCCAATTAGTGATGAGCCTAGTAAGTCACACACATACACAAGTTATCACCTATTTAAATATGATTTAATTAATTAATTAAAGAGTTTAATTGATTAATTAAATTGGTTTGGTTTGCAATTAAATTGCAAAGTCCCTAGCATGACTTGAAACCAAATCAAGATTATTGGATGTGTAGTATAAATTAAATTTATATTTAAAGTGTTTAAATATGAATTTAATTAATGAGAAATTAATTAATAGAGATTAATTAATTAATTTATATTTGATATAAATTAATTAGAAGAAGTAAATAATTATTTTGGGTTAAGAACTCAAAATTAAGACACAGGGGCATTTTGGTCATTTCACAGTGTGACACATGGCATCATGAGATGGTGACACATGGGATTACACATAAGCTTGCCAAATGTTTTTTAATCATGTAAGATGATTAAAATCAAGATTAAATATAGGTTTGACACTTGGCACAATATGATTGGGTCACTTAAACCTAGAGCTAATCAAAGGGTGACATGTGGCAAGGGTTTAATGTGTTAACCTAGCTATTTAAGTGTTGTTATGAGAAAATAAAATACAACCAGCAGCCACACTCCTTTGTCAAGCCACTTTGAGGGTTTTCAACTCTTCTTCTTCATCTCTTATCAATTCAAAGAGATTAGCCATCAATCTCTTGAATTAAGAACACTAGAAATTGTTTCTAGTGTCCTGTTTACATCTTTAATCTCTTAAAAGGCAGAACTTGATTTTCTAATTAATAGAAAAAGCTTTAGAAGCTATTCAAGGGCTGCCATAGGTGTTCTTGGTGTGGACAAGCTAGAGGGACAACATCTGGTGTCCTGAAGACAAATCTCAAAGGCGCAGACACATTGCGATTGCATCAAGAGGTTAGTGTAATCGTTCTTGAATTAATCTAGGGTTCTAAAATTAATCTGATTAATTTTAAAATCTTAAATGGCAAATACAGATCCAAAAACATATTAAAAGAGTTTTAATATGTTGTTTATCATTGAAATCAAATAGATAAAAATAAATCTTGCATGATGCATGTGACCCTAGGTGAAAATTTTTTAATTCAATGGTATAAACTTGTGTTTTTCACGCTTCCGTTCCTTCAATTGGTATCAGAGCCACTATATTTGCCATTTAGATTGATGATTATATAATTTAATTGTGTGTTTGATTATGAGATCAAAAGTTTATTGCTGGTTGCAATGTCAAAGTGGCGGCACAAATGATGAAGACCATGGTGCGCATGGTTGATGCATCATAATGGTGTGCAAAGGTAAATGGATGGTGAATGTGCAATTGTTGTATGATTTAAGATCCATTTTATGTTTAATTAAATTGTTTAATTAGAATTTTTATCACACAATTAAATTATGATTCAAATCAGAATTTTAAAAATTGTTTGAATGTGATTCAAATCTGAATTTTAAAAGTTGTTTGAATGTGATTCAAATTTGAATTTTTAAAATTGTTTGAATCATATTTAAATCTGATTTTTTAAAATTGATTGAATAAAATTCAGATCTGATTTTTTAAAAAATATTTGAATGTGATTCAAATCTGATTTTTTAAAAAATGTTTGAATGTGATTCAAATCTGAATTTTTAAAGTTGTTTGAATGTGATTCAAATCTGAATTTTTAAATTTGTTTGAATGAGATTCAAATCTGAATTTTTAAATTTATTTGAATCATATTCAAATCTGGATTTTTAAGTTGAATATGAGATATTCAATTTAATTTAAGTATGTATGTTTTATTTAATTGTTAAATAGTGATATGCATGATGGATGATCATGGACTATAAAAGTCCAATATGATTGGATTTATTTCTTTTATGTTTCTTTGATATTGTAAATTAATTAATTTATTTTAATTTATTTTGGGCATGTATTATTAAGTTTGTAATAATTTTTGGGTTGTAATTTCATTTATTTAAGTTCTTGTAAATTCGCCTTGGTATGCCAAGGATTACCATGTAATATTGGATTGCAAGAAGTTTAAGGAGGTCAAGAGCATTGGTGGGACGGTGGGAGAATTCAAGATCAAGTCTTGATTATGTACTCCTTCAACTCTTGTAAAATGAATGAATGAATGAAATGCACCTAGGAATGCCCTGATTCAATTCTTGGTGGCTCAGAATTGAATCCCTTAGAAAGTCCATGATCATACCATATTTACTGCTTATCCATGAATGCATGAGATGCATGGGAATGTATGCAATTATATGATATATGCATGCTAAATGGATAATGTGCAAAATGAGACCTTAATAGTAATTAGAATGACCATAAAATCTTCCAAACAAATGATTAAGTTGGAAATGCTATAATTAAAGTAATTATAACATAGGCCCTCCATTGGGGCAATTATTTTAAGAAATTTTAAATAGTTGTATGAGATGCAATTAATTTAAGAGATTTTCTTAAGAATAATTGTTAAAGCATGAGATGTTGTAAATATGTAAATGGTTTAGTGGCCAATATTGGATGTACCTGAGGACATTAAAATTATTTGCATAATTACTGGCTCAATGGGATCAACTTAACTAATGCAAGATAAATCAATAATGGATGTACCTGAGATTTTGAGCATTAGGGGCTAGGTAAAGGATTGAACCTCACATGAGATGTGATGGGAAAGGAGTTGCTTACTTATAGTTTATTGTAATTCCAATAATGGATGTACCTGAGGATGATCAATAGAATTATAAGAATTCAATCACCCACTAGAAATCCATCCAACTAGGATTTCCGTTTTCTACTTTGGAAGTGTAGGATTCGCTAAGTTAGTGGGAGGACCAATTTGATTAAAAGACCATAATCATATTTGGTTAATTACATGATACATTTACTAATTAATCTGGTTATTTCTGCAATTAATTTTCTGATGATAATGAGCACAGAACAACCACCACCATCCAATATCCTTGCAAGCATACTTGATCGCAATAGGTTGACAATACCTAATCTTTCTGATTGACTAAGAAATTTGAAACTTGTCTTGAACCTTGAACATATAGGATGTGTTCTAGATTCAAATGTTCCTGGTCCCTTACCTCCAGAGGCCACTTAAGAGGAACATGAAACTTTGGACAAGTGGAAGGAGCATGATATGAGAGCTAAGTGTTACATGTTTGCTTCCATGAGTAATGAGTTCTGACGGCATGAAAACTTGCAGAGTGCAAGTGAGATCCTCCTTCACCTACAAGAGTTGTATGGTGAGCACAGTAGGAATGCTAGGTATGAGATATCTAGGCAGCTGTTCCACATGAGGATTTCTGAGGGACAGAATGTTGGGGATCATGTCCACAAGATGATTCGGCTGATTGAGCAGTTGCAATATCTTGACTTCAACATGGATTTCCAACTACAGACGAATTTGATCCTTCAGTCCCTTCCTGAGTCTTTTGGGAATTTTGTGACAAATTTCCATATGACTCAACAGGAATGCACCTTAGCTGGTTTACTCAACATGCTAGTTATTGCCCAAAAGAATATGCCAGGCAATAAAGGAAAAGAGGTAGCTTTGGTTGCATCTTCTTCTGCTGGAAAGTCCAACAAGAAGAAGGGCAATAAGAAAAAGAAACCTCAGATTCCTGGTCCTTCTAAGAAAATAGCTAAATAGAAAAGGAAGACTAAAGCTGATGAAGGCAAAGGAAAGTGTTTCCACTACCAACAGGAAAGTGTTTCCATTGCCAATAAGAAAGTGTTTCCATTGCCAGTAAGAAAGTGTTTCAACTGGCCAGAGTATAGCAATCTAAATGAAAGCAATGCCGTGGTGAAAACCAACTCAAGTTCAAAATATATTTGGCACTTAAGGTTATGTCATGTTGCAGAAGATAGGATTACAAAATTGGAGAAAATGGGGATTCTATCCTTATTGGACTCTGAGCCTACTCCAACTTGTGAATCTTGCCTTCAGGGCAAAATGACTAGATCACCCTTTGTTGGACAGGGGCTAAGAGCTGAAAATATTTTGGAGCTAATACATAGTGATGTATGTGGTCCATTTAAAGAAATGGCTAGAGGGCTTTCATTATTTTATTACCTTTACCGATGATAAATCAAGGTTTGGTATTTGTATTTGATGAAATACAAACATGAATCTTTGAAAAGTTCAAAGAATTTAAATCAAGTAGAAAATCAAACAGAAAGAGTATTAAAGCTCTTGATCGGATCGTGGAGGTGAATATTTGAGTACCGAATTTGATGAATACTTGAGAGAGCATGGCATTGTTTCTCACCGACTCCAGAACACCACAACCGAATGGTGTATCTGAAGGAGAAATCGTACCCTATTGGATATGGTACGTAGTATGATGAGCTATACCGATATGCCAATCTCCTTTGGGGATTTGCATTAGAATCACTTTGTATATTCGAATAGGATTCCATCAAAATCGGTTTCTTCCACACCTTATGAGATATGGCATGGAAGAAAACCAAGTCTTAAGCATGTTAAGATTTGGGGTTGTCCAAATTATATCAAAAGTGAACACCGATAAATTGGAGACCGGATCGTAAAAGGGTCGATTTGTTGGATATCCAAAAGATAGTTTTGGATATTATTTTTATTTGCCTACTTCACAAAAGGTTGTGATAAGTAGAGATGCCACATTTCTTGAACAACGCTTTGTTCAAGAAGGAGGCAAAGGAAGGCAAATAGAGTTAGAATTGGAGAATTCTGACCAACCAATAGATCAGATGGATATAGATCCATCTAGTCAACCTATCCCCGTTGCTGAAACATCTACAGATGGTCCTCGTAGAACAACCAACGTATCTCACCCACCAGTGAGATATGGTTGTCTTCATGAAGAAGAACAAGAGTTGTCTACTCATGAAGAAGTAGATCATGGAGATGATCCACTTACCTATGAAGAAGCTATAACAGACATAGACTCTTCAAAATGGATTGATGCAATGAAATCCGAGATTGATTCCATGTATAAGAATCAAGTTTGGGATCGAGTGGACCCACCGAAAGGTATTGTACCTATAAGGAACAAATGGGTTTTCAAGAAGAGAATTGGTTCTGATGGAAATGTAGAGACCTATAAGGCAAGACTAGTAGCGAAAGGGTTTCGCCAAAGGCAAGGAATCGACTATGAGGAGATTTTCTGCTCATTGCCATGCTTAAATAAATTAGGATTTTACTAGCAATAGCTGCATACTATGATTATGAGATTTGGCAGATGGATGTCAAAACAGTTTTTTTTCAATGGATACATTGAAGAAAACATTTTCATGGAACAACCTAGGAGATTTGAATCCCAAGATGGTTCCAAGGTATGCAAGCAAAAGCGATCCATTTATGGGTTGAAACAAGCTTCGAGGAGTTGGAACATCCGCTTTGATGAAGCCATTAAATCCTTTGGTTTTATAAAAATGAGGATGAGCCATGTGTATATAAGAAGGTTCTTGTGATGCTATCACTTTCCTTGTCTTATATGTGGATGACATACTATTGATGGGTAATGACACAGGTATGTTGACGACTATAAAGGTATGGTTGTCAAATACATTCTCCATGAAAGACTTAGGGGAGGCAACCTATATTCTTGGGATTCGCATCTATAGAGATAGAGCGAAAAGAATAATTGGTTTATCCCAAAGTCTATACTTGAAAAATGTGTTAAAGAGGTTTAACATGCTTGATTCCAAGAGAGGATTGTTACCAATGAGACATGGTATCCATCTTTCTAAAGAGATGTCTCCAAAGACACCTGAAGAAAGAGATAAGATGGCCAGGATTCCATATGCTTCGGCTATTGGAAGTTTAATGTATGCAATGTTGTGTACTAGGCCGGATATCGCATATGCTGTTAGTTTGACTAGCGGTATCAATCCAATCCGGTTTGGAACATCGATAGTCACAAGAATATCCTTAAGTACTTGAGAAGAACTAAGGATTTATTCTTAATTTATGGAGGTGGAGACTTGCAATTGGATGGTTATCCGATTCTCGATTTCCAATCGATATCGATGATAGAAAGTCTACCTCTGGATATGTGTTCATTTGTAATGGAGGTGCGATCGGTTGGAAGAGTTCCAAATAGAGCACGATCGCATATTCCACTACAGAGGTTGAGTATATTGATGCATCGATGTCGCAAAGGAAGTTGCTTTGGATAAAGAAGTTCGTGATGTAACTTACAAGAGTTCCTTCCATTGAGTCAGCAGTTCCACTACACTGTGACAACAATGGAGCAGTCATATAGGCTAAGGAACTAAGGTCTCACCCAAAATCCAAAAACATAGAAAGGCACTACCACATTATCAGACATATAGTTGGGCAAAGGCGATATAGCCATGCAGAAAAATAACATCAGCTGAAAAAATTCATCTGATCCATGAACGAAGCCTTTGTCACAAGCTCGCTAGTGACATCTTGAGAAGATGGGTCTAAGGTATTGTAATGAATGGCTCTAGTGCTAGTGGGAGATTGTTAGTAGTATGCCCTAGAGCATATCATTTAGTATGTTTCTTGTACATATTTTATTAATAAAAGGCATTACCACTTTTCCGTTTACATAATATATTTATGTGTAATAGAAAAGGTCCATTGATATTTTGTTAGAAATATTATTCTTAAGTTGTTAAGAATATGAGTGACAATATTTCTAGCACAAAGTATCATAAATAGGTTCACAATCAAGGATACTTCATAATAAGGATATGACTTATCTAGAAAGATTGTATTCATGTTTGTTCCCAAGTTATTTATATGAGATATAAATAAGATGGAATGGTGAGTCTCATGCCATATAACAAACATGATAGGCACTTATACATGATAAGTAGGTCGAACAGTGACACTTATGACAAGCACATGGAGTTTACTCTTGTCAATGTTTTGTCATAAATCATATCAAGGCATATAATCTTTAGACCTAAGATAGCACAGATTATCTTGTATATAAGTAGTTTGAGTTTGATATCGCTTTCATACTTGTACCGTGTCTGGGGATATGGGCATCTGTTGGCTCCTACTAGTTAGATATGGAGGTAGGTGTTGATCAAGATGGAATCTGGTCCTCTAAGTAAATAGAGATAAAATCCGAGGTTCATTTAATTGTTCTTGATGTTTCAAGTTCCTGGCCAGACAGATAGATTTATTCGTAAAAGAGTTTCGATGAGAAAATCTTTTAATCAAGAACTGGAATTAAAAGAGAACATAATATTCATAGCAAATGGAGTTTGACATAAACCATGACTCTAGCTTGAGTTGGGATTTTGTAACAGAGAGATTCTAGTGCATGGTAACATATGATTATAGGTTCATTTAAGGTAAACCTTTTTACTAATTGGGTGGCCATGGCATGCTATGCTAGGTGTTAACCATGGTCTATGAGGTTCATAAAATGATTTAGAGAAATCATTTATGGTAAGAAAGAGTTCTGATGATATTAAGAGTTAATATCATGTCTCATTGCCAATAAGTGATGAGCCTAGTAAGTCACACACATACACAAGTTATCACCTATTTAAATATGATTTAATTAATTAATTAAAGAGTTTAATTGATTAATTAAATTGGTTTGGTTTGCAATTAAATTGCAAAGTCCCTAGCATGACTTGAAACCAAATCAAGATTATTGGATGTGTAGTATAAATTAAATTTATATTTAAAGTGTTTAAATATGAATTTAATTAATGAGAAATTAATTAATAGAGATTAATTAATTAATTTATATTTGATATTTAAATTTATATTTAAAGTGTTTAAATATGAATTTAATTAATGAGAAATTAATTAATAGAGATTAATTAATTAATTTATATTTGATATAAATTAATTAGAAGAAGAAAATAATTATTTTGGGTTAAGAACTCAAAATTAAGACACAGGGGCATTTTGGTCATTTCACAGTGTGACATGTGGCATCATGAGATGGTGACACATGGGATTACACATAAGCTTGCTAATGGTTTTTTAATCATATAAGATGATTAAAATCAAGATTAAATACAGGTTTGACACTTGGCACAATATGATTGGGTCACTTAAACCAAGAGTTAATCAAAGGGTGACATGTGGCAAGGGTTTAATGTGTTAACCTAGCTATTTTAAGTTTTGTTATGAGAAAATAAAATACAATCAGCAGCCACACTCCTTTGTCACGCCACTTTGAGGGTTTTCATCTCTTCTTTCTTCATCTCTTATCAATTCAAAGAGATTAGCCATCAATCTCTTGAATTAAGAACACTAGAAATTGTTTCTAGTGTCCTGTTTATATCTTTAATCTCTTAAAAGGCAGAACTTGATTTTCTAATTAATAGAAAAATCTTTAGAAGCTATTCAAGGGCTGCCATAGGTGTTCTTGGTGTGGACAAGCTAGAGGGACAACATCTGGTGTCCTGAAGACGAATCTCAAAGGCGCAGACACGCTGCAGTGCATCAAGAGGTTAGTGTAATCGTTCTTGATTTAATCTAGGGTTTTAAAATTAATCTGATTAATTTTAAAATCTAAAATGGCAAATACATATCCAAAAACATATTAAAAAAGTTTTAATATGTTGTTTATCATTGAAATCAAATAGATAAAAATAAATCTTGCATGATGCATGTGACCCTAGGTGAAAATTTTTTAATTCAATGGTATAAACTTGTGTTTTTCACGCTTCCGTTCCTTCACTGATACCACTAAAACATGTCACATCCTACCCCTCTGTTCCTTCACTGGTAAGGCATAACATGATCACGTAGTATACCTAATGAATTACCAACTCCGTCTACTGATAACCCATTAAATATACTACAAGAGATTTTAAAAACTTTTCTTACTTCTTTTACAGTGGTGAGCACTATTTACAAGTGTTAAAAACCTTTTTGAACTGAAGTGATAGAACTAACACATTTGAATTATTTGGAATTTCTGTAAAAATTTTGGTAGAGTGACATCTGTATTTTGAATAAAACAGTTCTTGAAAACTCAGAAAAAGCACTTCAATATATATTTCCAAATCTCAACTCCAACATGTTTCTCAACACAACATATTTCTCAACTCAAATCCACAGTGATTTTTCAAAGACTGAGATACAAGAAATATAATACAATTTTTACAAGTCAAAATAACTCATAATTTACTTTACAACTTCAATGTACAATTTTAATTTACAACTGCTCAAACCAAGAACAAAATATACATACAGTGAATATACATTACAGTACAAAATGCAAAATGTGGTATACTCATTATACCCGAAAGTCTCTCGCCGGATGTACTAGAAGCCTAGTCACGCCTCTGCTGCCTGTCTACTGCGACAAAGAATAAAGCTATCACGAGACAATGTCTCAGTGGTGCACAACATTAACCAAATACAACTTTAAATCACAATTCATAAATCATATAAATAGTAGATACTTAAAACCATAGTTAATTTCAAGACAGTAATTTTCAATGAGAATTTAAACTCCATTTCTCAATATCACCATAAATTTCAATAAGTCAGATCATGGTTAAATTCAAAAGACAGTGTATGTCAATAAGAGTTTAAATTCATTTCACAATCTAACAATACATATCAATAAATCACACACAGCTTAATCATGTTCCAAAGTTCAATTCGTCCCAAAAGCCGATGGCTAATGAGGTATTCAATTCGTCCCAAAAGTCAATGACTAATGAGGAATAACATAGCTAGCTAGCAAAAATATGAGTACTCATCCAATTCGTCCTCAACAGGCACACACCTCAACACTTCTGCCAAAGAGGGAATTCAATTCGTCTCACTTGACAAGCTAGCAAGGAAAACAATTAATATACATGATAGCTGTGGTTTCAAACCATTTCCAATGCTTTTCAATCAATAAGTATCCATCAATATCATTCAAACAATTTCTCACAATTTCAAACCATTTATAGTGCTTTTCACGTGATAAATATCCAATCAAACACATTTCCACAATTTAAAACAATAATGTACAAATAGTCATAATTCATTTCAATTGAAAAATTCAAAAGAAATAGTTGTTGTGCACAAACCTCTGATAACTGTCTCCTGGTGTTGACTCAGTGTTTCCTTCCCTTTTCCTGAGTCTTTGCTAACTGAGAAACACAATTTGAAGTGTTTCAGTACTCATTTAAACTGTCTCCAACGATAATGCTTGATAAGGAATTCACTGAATTCTAATATTTGCTTAGTCAATCTAATATGTCGACCCTCGATGCATTCTAGGCAAATTAAGTTTTAATGTTATTAATATGTCACATTCGATAGTATTTTAGGGTTGGTACATGTTACCAAATTCATTTCTATGTATTTTGCATTTTCTTGCAATTTGCTGGATTCTGGGATACTAGTTTGACCTAGCCGGACGACCTAGTTCCCTCGATTTTCGGATTTTGGTCTAAACTACAAACTTGTAGATCTATGTCTTATGGAATGCGGGGCAAAATTTCAGGTCATTCTGAGTTATGTAGACCAAGTTATGGTCATTTTACTATTGCTGGTCAAATTGCACCAAAATTGGTCATTTTAGGTCACTTTAGGTCATTTTAGGTTCGGCCAGTTTTTGGACCCGAACTTGTGCAAGCTGTTTGACTTGCTTATGGTCATTTATGGGCTTTGGTGTCTTCATAAGACTTGTAGATATGGGTCTTAAATATTCATGGTTAAAATTTCAGGTCAATTGGACCTGTTTTGAGTGAGTTATGGCCTAAACACTAACTGCTGCCCAAATGGTCAATTTTCAGGCCTTACTTGCACTTAATCCGGATTTGGTCATTTTTCAAGCTACCTTGCAAGCAGAATTTTGGTAAGCTTTCTTCATGAAAGTTGGCACATTTTGTGCCTAGTTTCACCTCCAATTGGTCTATTACCAATTGGAGCCGCACACTTAAAGTTATAGGCCTAAAACTTAAACTGCCTTATTGCATTTCTTGCATACACATCAAGCATCACTTTTAACACTCACCAAACTTAACATTCAAACCAATTCTGGTTGTACCACAACCTAAACATAATTCACAACACATTATAGGTCATTTTGGCAGCTTACAATTACATTCAACATACACCAAAAAGTGCAGAATTTTTCAATCCAATTTACAACAATTCAATCACCTTTTTATGCTCATTTACATGTCCCACTTCACACCACCTTACACACACTCAAACTGCCATAACAACCAACACATTTTAACATCATTATTCCATAAATCAAGCATGAATTCCAGCATTCTTCAAGAGTTAGCAAACTGCCACAATGGTACACTTACATTCCATTACTTTCCAAGCTTTAAATTTCAATTTACATTTACATATACTAAGTATACATCACCCAAACAATTTCCTACATAATATACATTTAATCAATCATTTAATTCACCATTTACAAGCACAATTAAACTACCTTCAAGGTGCTTCCATGGTTGCCAAAAGTGCACATTCCCATTCAACATCAAAACTCAAAAATTTCTCCATAAATCAAACACCCATAACACCCTTACAAACTTTAACAAAGCAATAATAAAAAACTCAAACTTACCACTTTGGAAATTCTTCAAAACCTCTCCAAAACTTGGTTTTCTTGTTGCCTATCTACTGCCCATGGTGTGGTGGTTACTTTTAGTGAAGAAACCCTAACCACTTGAAGCTTGGATCATGGATGCATGAAGCTCACAAATGGGACAACAATGGTGGTTTGGGAGAAAAGTTGGATTCGGCAAAGTGAGGATTTGAGAGGAAGAAGAAGACATTAGTGGAGTAATCTGCCCACTTAGTGAATTTTTAATTCCCATAGTGCTCCACTCATGCAAGGATAATCATTTAATAAGTTTTAAGTGATAATTACTCTATTTACACTCCATTTTTGTTATTTACATTAGGTACCACTAAATTAATTTTTCATTATATTTTTCAAGTGTAATATTATTTATTTTTAATGGAAATTTAGGTCAAAAGATAACTCGGGATGTCAAATGACCACAATGCCTGTCGTTGCATTCTGATTTTTCTCAGAACACGGTTTTGTTCATTTTTCGATTTCTCATTTTTCTTTGTACTAATTATTTAATTTTTCTTTGATATTTCTAATGATATTTATACTTCAATAAATATTTATTTGAGTCCTACAAATATTTTCCGTGTTCCTTCAGATCGGGCTAGTCAACGGTCCACGCCGTGACTTCGGCAGTGTACCATCGCTAGGTTCTCCCGCTAATTTTGTTTGCATTTCTTTACTATTATTTTTCCTTTGTTTTTCTTGTATTTTCTTTTCTTGTATTTCATTATTTTATGTCTCCTCAATCATATCGAATTGTAGTTCTAGGCATCCTAGCTGTCCGGATAACACTGGTCACTGGAACAGTAGAACGCACTACCGAACTTAGGGGTGTTACACATAAAATAATGAAATACAAGAAAAGAAAATACAAGAAAAACAAAGGAAAAATAATAGCAAATAAATGCAACGAAGTTAAACGAGCCGAGAACCCTAGCGATGGGTGATCGCAGCGGGAAGTCTCGGCGTGGACCATTGACTAGCCCTGGACCGCGGGGAACCCTCGAAAATATTTTTAGGACTTAAATAAATGTCTATTCAAGTATAAATACCATTAGAAATATTAAAGATAAATTAATTAATTAGTACAAAGAAAAGTGAGAAATTGAAAAACGGACAAAACTCAGTGTTACCGAAAAATTGGGAATGCAACCCGAACAGGGGCATTGTGGTCATTTGACACCCCGAGTTACCTTTTGACCTAAATTTCCATTAAAAATACATGATATTACGCTTGGAAAATGTCATGAAAAATTAAATTGGTGGTACCTAATTCAATTAGCAAAAATTAGGTGCTTAATGTGGGAATATGGAAAGTTTAACATTTATTTATTATAAAACTATGTTAGTGGACCATTATACAACATATTATATCATAAGTGGACAGAAATATCCACTAACAATCTGCAATCGATCTTCTTCACTTGAAAAGTTCCATTAGCCGCATGGAAGCTCTCAAATATCTCCCATGGCTGTCACACCCTACCCCTCTGTAAGGCATAACATGATCCCGTAGTATACCTAATGAATCACCAACTCCGTCTACTGATAACCCATTAAATACACTACAAGGGATTTTAAAAACTTTTCTTACTTCTTTTACAGTGGTGAGCACTATTTACAGGTGTTAAAAACCTTTTGAATCAAGTGATAGAACTAACACCTTTGAATTATTTGGAATTTCTGTAAAAATTTTGGCAGAGTGCCATCTGTATTTTGGATAAAACAGTTCTTCAGAAAACCTGTAAAAAGCACTTCAATATTTTTTTCAAATCTCAACTCCAACATATTTCTCAACACAACATATTTCTCAACTCAAATCCATAGTGATTTTCAAAGACTGAGATAAAGGAAATATAATACAATTTTTACAAGCCAAAATAACTCATAATTATTTTACAACTTCAAGGTACAATTTGAATTTACAACTGTTCAAAACCAAAAACAATATGTACATACAGTGGTCATACATTACAGTATAAATACAAAATGTGGTATACTCATTATACCCGAAAATCTCTCGACGGAGGTACTAGCAGCCTTAGTCACGCCTCTGTCTGTCATCTTCACTGCGATAAAGAATAAAAGCTATCGTTGAGACAATGTCTCAGTGGTGCACAACATTAACCAAATACAACTTAAATAAAAATTCATAAATCATTTAAATGATGGATATGTAAAATCATAGTTAAATTCAAGACAACAAGTGTCAGGAGGAATTTAACACAATATCACAATAAATCTCAGAGATCAAAACATAGTTAACTTCAAAAGACAGTAAATGTCAATAAGGATTTAACTCCATTTCACAATCTCATAATACAAATCAATAAATCACACACAGCTTAATCATGTTCCAAAGTTCAATTCATCCCAAAAACCGATGGCTAATGAGGTATTCAATTCGTCCCAAAAGTCGATGACTAATGAGGAATAACATAGCTAGCTAGCAAAAATATGAGTACTCATCCAATTCGTCCTCAACAGGCACACACCTCAACACTTCAGCCAGAGAGGGAATTCAATTCATCCCACTAGACAAGCTAGTGAGGAATACAATCAATATACATGATAGCTGTGGTTTCAAACCATTTCCAATGCTTTTCAATCAATAAGTATCCATCAATATCATTCAAAAAATTTCTCACAGTTTCAAATCGTTTACAATGCTTTTCAAGCAATAAATATCCATTCAAACACATTTCCACAATTTAAAACAATAATGTACAAATAGTCATAATTCATTTCAATTGAAAAATTCAAAAGAAATAGTTGTTGTGCACAAACCTCTGATAACTGTCTCCTGGTCTGGACTCAGTGTTTCCTTCCCTTTCCCTAAGTCTTTACTAACTGAGAAACACAATTTGAAGTGTTTCAGTATTAAATTAAACTATCTCTATCGATGATGCTTGATAAGTGATTCACTGAAAGCTATTATTTGCTTAATCACCTAATATATCGACCCTCGATGCGTTCTAGGTAAATTAGGTTTTTGTGTCATTAATATGTTACATTCGATAGTGTTTTAGGGTTGGTACATGTTACCAATTTCATTTCCTTGTTTAGTGCATTTTATTGCAACTTGCTGGATTCCGGGATACTAGTTTGACCTAGCCGGACAACCTAGTTCCCTCGGTTTTCGGGTTTCGGTCAAAACTACAAACTTGTAGATCTATGTCTTATGGAACGCGGGCAAAATTTTAGGTCATTCTGAATTATGTAGACCAAGTTATGGTCATTTTACTATTGCTGGTCAAATGGCATCAAATTAGGTCATTTTAGGTCAAATTTGGTCAACTTTGGTTCGGCCAGTTTTTGGACCCGAACTTGTACAAGCTGTTTGACTTGCTTATGGTCATTTCTGGGCTTTGGTGTCTTCATAAGACTTGTAGGTATGGGTAATAACTATTCATGGTTAAAATTTCAAGTCAATTGGACCTGTTTTGAGTGAGTTATGGCCTAAACACTAACTGCTGCCCAAATGGTCAGTTTTCAGGCCTCACTTGCACTTAATCCGAATTTGGTCATTTTTCAAGCTACCTTGCAAGCAGAATTTTGGTATGTTTCCTTCATGAAAGTTGGCACATTTTGTGCCTAGTTTCACCTACAATTTGTCTCATACCAATTGGAGTTACATATTTAGAGTTATAGGCTAAAATGCACACTGCCCTTAATTACATTGCTTAAACATCTACTCATTACACATTTACCTTGCTACAAATCCACCTCTCAACCCCATTCTATTTTGGTACATTACCAAAACCATTTACCACTTCACATTAAGATCATTTTGGGCAGAATACAAACATCCTCAATACACCAAATAAAACTCTAATTCATAAAGTCCAAATACAACAATATACTCACATAAACACTACTCATTATTACATACAATTTCCACAACCAATTTACATACATTTTCATCAATCCTCAACGTCACAATTCACCCAATATCTTCATGAATTAAAACACTCATTAAAGAGTCCCAAGGCTGCCGAATTGCTCCACCTTGCCAAAGTTTCACATAACTTCCTCCACTTCAATTTCAAATGTCACCATATATACATGGGAATAACTTACTAGGACATTAAATCACCCTACTCAACATAAATTCTCATCAAATATATGTATGAATATTTCATTAACATACAACCCCATGGCTGTCCAAATTGGATATATCAATAACTCCTCAAACTTGAAAATTTTCTTCACAAATCAAACACCCATAACATGTATACAAAGTTTAACAAAGTAATATTCAAAAATACAAACTTACCTATGGTTGGGACTTGCTAAACCTTCACTAAACTTCTTGATTTTGGTATCAAACTCTTCCTTATGATGTGGAGATAAAACTTAATGAAGCCACTTAGGTGATTGGAGGTGAAATGAGGAGGTTAATGGAGCTTCATGCAAAACGGCAATGGAGGTTCTTCACCTTTCCATTTCGGCATGGATGAAGGACTTGGAGAAGAATGAAATTGTAGATTGTTTAATGAACTTACACCTGCCCATTTTGTTCTTAATTTATTCTATAGTGCTCCACTTACTCAAATTAAATCATATAATAAGTTTAACTTTCATTTATCCCACATTAAACTCATAATTTTTGCTATTTACTTTAGGTACCACTAATTTAATTTTTCATTATATTTTCCAAGTGTAATATTATTTATTTTTAATGGACATTTAGGTCAAAAGGCAAATCGGGATGTCAAATGACCATAATGCCCCTGTTCGGGTTGCATTCCCGAATTTTCGGTAACACCGGGTTTTGTCTGTTTTTCGATTTCTCACTTTTCTTTGTACTAATTATTTAATTTTTCTTTGATATTTCTAATGATATTTATACTTCAATAGGGGTCTCTTTAAGTCCAAAAAATATTTTCCAGGGTTCCCCGCAGTCCAGGGCTAGTCAACGGTCCACGCCGTTACTTCCCGGTGCGGTCACCCATCGCTAGGGTTCTCGGCTCGCTTAACTTGGTTACATTTCTTTGCTATTATTTTTCTTTTGTTTTTCTTGTATTTTCTTTTCTTGTATTTCATTATTTTATGTCTCCTCACTCATAACAAAGTGTAGTTCTAGGCATCCTAGCTGTCCGGACAACACTGATCACCGGAACAGTAGAACGCACTACCGAACATAGGGGTGTTACAATTCTCCCCCCCTTAAATAAATTTCGTCTCGAAATTTTACTCGCATTAGTCTCTCAACAGCTGTGGGTGCTGTCTCCTCATATCCTCTTCACGTTCCCAAGTAGCTTCCTGGCCTGAATGATGGTTCCACAGCACTTTAACCAGGTGTATCTGTTTGTTCCTCAACTGCTTCACCTCATAAGCCATAATTTTTATGGGTTCTTCCTCATATGAAAGGTCTGGATTTACCTCAATCTCTTCAACTGATAGTACATGAGATGGGTCAGATCTGTACCTCCTTAACATGGACACATGGAAGACACTGTGTATCCTTGCTAGCTTTGGAGGTAATGCCAACCGATATGCCAAAGGACCCACTCTTTCCAGAACCTCATATGGTCTGATGAAACGAGGACTCAGTTTCCCCTTTCTGCCAAATCTCATAATGCTCTTCCAAGGAGAAACTTTGAGGAATACCTTATCACCCACTGCATATTCAGTATCTCTTCTTTTCAAATCAACATAGGACTTCTGACGGTCTGATACAGCCTTGAGTCTATCTCTAATCAATCTGATCTTTTCCTCTGTCTGCTGAACAATTTCTAGCCCAATCATCTTCCTTTCACCTACATCATCCCAACATAAGAGAGTTCTGCACTTCCTGCCATACAATGCTTCATATGGAGGCATCCCAATGCTTGATTTGTAGCTGTTGTTATAAGCAAACTCAATCAAAGGCAAGTGTGCATCCCAACTACCTTCAAACTCAATCACACAAGCCCGTAGCATATCTTCCAATATCTGAATAACCCTCTCGATCGCCATCTCGTCATGGGTGGAATGTCAGGTCAAGTTCAATCTAGTTCCTAGGGCTCTCAAGACTACTCCAATCTAGAAGTGAACCTAGGATCTCGCTGACACAATTGATACTGCACTCCATGCAATTTTACAATCTCATATATGTACAATCTGGAAAATTTTTCCAGGCTATAGTCCATCCGAACTGGCAAAAAGTGAGCAGACTTAGTCAATCTGTCAACTATAACCCATACTGCATCATGATTACTCTGTGTCCTTGGAAGTCCAGTAACAAAATCCATAGTTATTCGTTCCCATTTCCACTGCAATCGACAAAGGATGTAACAAACCACCGAACTTGATGTTCGCCTTTACTTGTCGACAAGTTAGGCATTTGGAAACAAATTTAGCTATATCTCTCTTCATACCCATCCACCAATAATGCTCTTTCAAATTTCTCAGACATTTTAGTTCCACCAGGGTGCATAGCAAATGGAGACTCATGTGCTTCCTTCATAATGATCTGTCTCAATTCAGCATCATTAGGAACGCACATTCTGCCCTGATGTAGCAATAAACCATCATCTCTCACAGAGAATTCAGGTTTCTTGCCCTACTGGACTTCTTTCAGTAGCTTCTGATATTTTTCATCACTCTGAGCAGCCATTCTGATCTGATCAATCAACACTGGCTGTACATGCCATGCAACTACTGTTTGTCCCTCATCATCAATCTCTAAACTGGCATGCTGTGCTTTCAATTTACATACCATGGACAAAGGAGAAACTCTGAAACTTGCCATAGACTTGCGACTTAAGGCGTCAGCCACCACATTTGCTTTCCCTGGCTGATAGTCTATTAAGCAATCACAGTCTTTAATGAGTTCTAACCATCTCCTCTGCCTCAAATTCAATTCCTTCTGGGTGCCTAAGTACTTCAAGCTCTTGTGATCCGTGTAAATATAGCATTTCTCCCCATACAAATAGTGTCTCCAGATCTTCAGAGCAAAAACAATAGCTGCTAGCTCCAGATCATGTGTTGGGTAGTTCCTCTCATGCGGTTTCAGCTGGCGTGATGCATAAGCAATGACATTCCGATCTTGCATCAGTACACAGCCTAACCCATTGTGAGAAGCATCACTATAAACTGTGTATTCTTTACTCGGAGTAGGTAAAGTGAGGACTGGAGCTTCAGTTAAACACCTCTTCAACTCATCAAAACTCTGCTGACATTTATTTGTCCACTGAAATTTTACATCTTTCCGAAGTAGCTTGGTCAGTGGAGAAGATAACATAGAAAATCCCTTCACAAACCGATGGTAATATCCAGCTAGACCCAGAAAACTGCGAATTTCTGTGATGTTCCTCGGTGGCTTCCAATTAAGGATAGCTTCTACCTTGCTGGAATCTACCTTGATCCCTCAGCTGACACAACATGTCCCAAAAAGGAGATTTCTTTCAGCCAAAATTCACATTTCACAATTTGGCGTATAGTGCTTTCTCCCTTAAAGTCCGCAGATAATCCGCAGATGTCTCACATGCTCCTCTGCATTCCTTGAATATATCAAAATGTCATCAATAAACACCACCACAAATTGATCAAGATATGGTCTGAAGATAGTATTCATCAGATCCATAAAAGCAGCTGGCGCATTTGTTAACCCGAATGGCATTACTAGAAACTCATAGTGGCCATACCGAGTTCAAAGCGCTTTTGGAATACTCGCTCTTGCACCTTCAACCGATAATAACGGATCGCAAATCAATTTTGGAGAATACAGCTGCACCCTTCAATTGATCAAACAGATCATCAATGCGAGGCAATGGATATCTGTTCTTTATTGTCACCTTATTCAACTGCCGGTAGTCAATGCATAAGCGGAGAGTACCATCCTTCTTCTTAACAAACAACACTGGTGCTCCCCAAGGTGATACACTAGGGCGGATGAAGCCCTTTTTAAGTAATTCTTGCAGTTGTATCTTCAACTCTTTTAATTCTGCTGGTGCCATTCTGTATGGCGTTATGGAGATTGGATCCACACCAGGCATAACATTAATTTCAAACCGCACTTCTCTTTCTAGAGGTAATCCTAGCAATTCATCAGGAAACACATCTGGAAAGTCATATACTATAGGGATGTCCTTCAATGCTGGACTCTCCACTTGGGTGTCTACCACATGTGCCAAGTACGCTTCACACCCCTTTCTGATCATTTTTCTGGCTAGTGCAGCCGAAATAACGTTTGATGGCAATAATTGCCTTTCCCCATATATTACCACATCACTGTACTGAGGAAGGCCAAAAGTGACTCGTCTTCACTTACACAATCATGGCATGATGCCTAGCTAACCAATCCATGCCCAAGATGATATCATAATCTCTGAAGGGCATTTCAATGAAATCAGACAGGAAAGTGTGTCCTTGGATCACCAAAGGACAATCTCTATATATTCTATTAACCCTGACTTCCTGTCCTAGTGGACTTGTTACTAGCACCTCAAAGTCCATTTTTGTACATGGAACAGCAATGCAATCAATGATGCTAGCACTCACATAAGAATGGGTAGAACCCGGGTCAAATAACACAAACACGTTTTGATTAAAAGTTGAGAAGGTAACCGCCACAACATCAGATGTCTCGGCCTCTTCCCTCTATCTCATTGCATACATTCTGACTAGAGCACCGTCTTGCTCAATGTTTCATCGTGCCTTGGCCGCCTGGCTACCTCTACCCCCGCCTCTACCTCTGGGTGGATGTGAACTTAGTGACAAGGCTCTGAACTGACCCTTCTGCAGTAGTAGGAGGTGGTCCAACCCTGCGACTACTGGTGCAGTCCTTAGCAAAGTGTCCGGTGCCTCCGCAGTTATAAAAGGCTCCAATAGCCTTGTAGCAGATCCCACCATGATTTCTTCCACATGTTTCACATTGGCGGGGAGGGTAGGAACCTCTGCAGTACTCGACTAGATAGGGAGGCTTCATCACGAATATCTTCCCTACTGCATTTCTTTTTCTCAGGAGCAGCTTCAAACTCAATTCTTTCCAACTATAGGGCTTGAGAAACAAGTTCAGAGAAGTTAGTGTGTTTGAACCCGACTACCTGTAATCTGATACTGGGCTTCAAGCCAGTTTCAAACCTATTGCATCTCTCCCTGCTGGTAGCAAGTAAACTTACTGCATAATGGCTCAAAGTGGAAAATTCTCTTTCATACTCAACACCGATCTGCTCCCTATTTCAGACTTAGGAATTCTTGTAACTTTTGGTCTACATAAGCATCAGGGACATATTTCTGTCTGAATTCCCTAAGAAAGTCATTCCATGTTAGCACTGCAGGTTCTACCAGACTGTGGGGAATGGTTTTCCACCAGTCATAAGCATCTCCCTGTAACAAAGATACTGAGTATTCAAATCTGAGCTCCTCTGTGCAATGCAGTTTCTTGAATACCCTATCCATTCTTTTTAACCACTGTTCAGCCTCTAGAGGATCTACTGTCCCCTTGAACTCTGTAGCCCCATACTTCATCAATTTGTCATACTGCCTAGTAGGAGATTGTGGTTGTACTACTGGTGTCTGTATTGGGACTTGAGTAGGTACATTACCAGCCATTTGTTGGAACATTGCAGCCATCTGCCGAGCTGAATCGAGCAGAAATCATGCAGTGGTCAGCTTCTTGAACCATCGACATTTTGTTTGCACAGGGCATCCTTGCACCTCAGCCTCAATATATTGATCGACTGAACGATCACCCTCTTCCATAGTCAATTCGAGGATCTTAGACCTCCAAAACAATTAACACAAGGAGATTTCCTCCCGTTAGTGCATATTTATAATGTAATGTACTGTATGTATTAAACAATGATATTGAGCAGTTGTACTACGAAGAAAGAATATTCAAATAACAGGTGAAGACAGAATTTAAAAACTAGCTCTGATACCACCAAAACATGTCACACCCTACCCCTCTGTAAGGCATAACATGATCCCGTAGTATACCTAATGAATCACCAACTCCGTCTACTAATAACCCATTAAATACACTATAAGGGATTTTAAAAATTTTTCTTACTTCTTTTACAGTGGTGAGCACTATTTACAGGTGTTAAAAACCTTTTTTAACTGAAGTGATAGAACTAACACCTTTGAATTATTTGGAATTTCTGTAAAAATTTTGGCAGAGTTCCATCTGTATTTTGGATAAAACGGTTCTTCAGAAAACCTATAAAAAGCACTTCAATATTTTTTTCAAATCTCTACTCCAACATATTTCTCAACACAACATATTTCTCAACTCAAATCCACAGTGATTTTCAAAGACTGAGATAAAGGAAATGTAATACAATCTTTACAAGCCAAAATAACTCATAATTATTTTACAACTTCAAGGTACAATTTGAATTTATAACTGCTCAAAACCAAAAACAATATGTACATACAGTGGTCATACATTACAGTACAAAATGCAAAATGTGGCATACTCATTATACCTGAAAATCTCTCATTGGAGGTACTAGTGACCTAGTCTCACACTGTCTGTCTACCTGCGACAGCAATAAAAAGCTATCGCTGAGACAATGTCTTAGTGGTGCACAACATTAACCAAATACAACTTAAATCACAATTCATAAATCATTTAAATGATGGATATGTAAAATCATAGTTAAATTCAAGACAACGAGTGTCAGGAGGAATTTAACACAATACCACAATAAATCTCAGAGATCAAAACATAGTTAACTTCAAAAGATGAAATGTCAATAAGGATTTAACTCCATTTCACAATCTCATAATACAAATCAATAAATCACACACAGCTTAATCATGTTCCAAAGTTCAATTCGTCCCAAAAGCCGATGGCTAATGAGGTATTCAATTCGTCTCAAAAGTCAATGACTAATGAGGAATAACATAGCTAGCTAGCAAAAATATGAGTACTCATCCAATTCGTCCTCAACAGGCACACACCTCAACACTTCAGCCAGAGAAGGAATTCAATTCGTCCCACTAGATAAGCTAGCGAGGAATACAATCAATATACATGATAGCTGTGGTTTCAAACCATTTCCAATGCTTTTCAATCAATAAGTATCCATCAATATCATTCAAACAATTTCTCACAGTTTCAAATCGTTTACAATGCTTTTCAAGCAATAAATATCCATTCAAACACATTTCCACAATTTAAAACAATAATGTACAAATAGTCATAATTCATTTCAATTGAAAAATTCAAAAGAAATAGTTGTTGTGCACAAACCTCTAATAACTGTCTCCTGGTCTGGACTCAGTGTCTCCTTCCCTTTCCTTGAGTCTTTACTAATTGAGAAACACAATTTGAAGTGTTTCAGTACTAAATTAAACTATCTCTATCGATGATGCTTGATAAGTAATTCACTGAAAGCTATTATTTGCTTAATCACCTAATATATCAACCCTCGATGCGTTCTAGGTAAATTAGGTTTTTGTGTCATTAATATGTTACATTCGATAGTGTTTTAGGGTTGGTACATGTTACCAATTTCATTTCCTTGTTTAGTGCATTTTATTGCAACTTGCTGGATTCCGGGATACTAGTTTGACCTAGCCGGACAACCTAGTTCCCTCGATTTTCGGGTTTCGGTCAAAACTAAAAACTTATAGATCTATGTCTTATGGAATGTGGGGCAAAATTTTAGGTCATTCTGAGTTATGTAGACCAAGTTATGGTCATTTTACTATTGCTGGTCAAATGGCATCAAATTAGGTCATTTTAGGTCAAATTTGGTCAACTTTGGTTCGGCCAGTTTTTGGACCCAAACTTGTGCAAGCTGTTTGACTTGCTTATGGTCATTTCTGGCCTTTGGTGTCTTCATAAGACTTGTAGGTATGGGTCTTAACTATTCATGGTTAAAATTTCAACTCAATTGGACCTGTTTTGAGTGAGTTATGGCCTAAACACTAACTGCTGCCCAAATGGTCAGTTTTCAGGCCTCACTTGCACTCAATCCGAATTTGGTCATTTTTCAAGCTACCTTGCAAGCAGAATTTTGGTATGTTTCCTTCATGAAAGTTGGCACATTTTGTGCCTATTTTCACCTCCAATTTGTCTCATACCAATTGGAGTTACATATTTAGAGTTATAGGCTAAAATGCACACTGCCCTTAATTACATTGCTTAAACATCTATTCATTACACATTTACCTTGCTACAAATCCACCTATCAACCCCATTCTGTTTTGGTACATTACCAAAACCATTTACCACTTCACATTAAGATCATTTTGGGCAGAATACAAACATCCTCAATACACCAAATAAAACTCTATTTCATAAAGTCCAAATACAACAATATACTCACATAAACACTACTCATTATTACATACAATTTCCACAACCAATTTACATACATTTTCATCAATCCTCAATGTCACAATTCACCCAATATCTTCATGAATTAAAACACTCATTAAAGAGTCCCAAGGCTGCCGAATTGCTCCACCTTGCCAAAGTTTCACATAACTTCCTCCACTTCAATTTCAAATGTCACCACATATACATGGGAATAACTTACTAGGACATTAAATCACCCTACTCAACATAAATTCTCATCAAATATATATATGAATATTTCATTAACATACAACCCCATGGCTGTCCAAATTGGATATATTAATAACTCCTCAAACTTGAAAATTTTCTTCACAAATCAAACACCCATAACATGTATACAAAGTTTAACAAAGTAATATTCAAAAATACAAACTTACCTATGGTTGGGACTTGCTAAACCTTCACTAAACTTCTTGATTTTGGTATCAAAATCTTCCTTATGATGTGGAGATAAAACTTAATGAAGCCACTTAGGTGATTAGAGGTGAAATGAGGAGGTTAATGGAGCTTCATGCAAAACGGCAATGGAGGTTCTTCACCTTTCCATTTCGGCATGGATGAAGGACTTGGAGAAGAATGAAATTGTAGATTGTTTAATGAACTTACACCTGCCCATTTTGTTCTTAATTTATTCTATAGTGGTCCACTTACTCAAATTAAATCATATAATAAGTTTAACTTTCATTTATCCCACATTAAACACATAATTTTTGCTATTTACTTTAGGTACCACTAATTTAATTTTTCATTATATTTTCCAAGTGTAATATTATTTATTTTTAATGGATATTTAGGTCAAAAGGCAATTCGGGATGTCAAATGACCATAATGCCCCTGTTCGGGTTGCATTCCCGATTTTTCGGTAACACCGGGTTTTGTCTGTTTTTCAATTTCTCACTTTTCTTTGTACTAATTATTTAATTTTTCTTTGATATTTCTAATGATATTTATACTTCAATAGGGGTCTCTTTAAATCCTGAAAATATTTTCCAGGGTTCCCATGATCCAGGGCTAGTCAACGGTCCACGCGTGACTTCCGTCATGATCACCCATCGCTAGGGTTCTCGGCTCGCTTAACTTGGTTACATTTCTTTGCTATTATTTTTCCTTTGTTTTTCTTGTATTTTCTTTTCTTGTATTTCGTTATTTTATGTCTCCTCACTCATAACAAAGTGTAGTTCTAGGCATCCTAGCTGTCCGGACAACACTGGTCACCAGAACAGTAGATCGCACTACCGAACATAGGGGTGTTACAATGGCCGCCCACCTTCAAGCCATTAAAACTCCATGATCAAGCCATTTTTTCCCACACTTGTCTTTATTAAAGTTTATCCTCACCTTGTAAGGAAGAGTTTGATAGCAATTTTAAGAAGTTTTGGCGAGGTTATGAAGAATTTCCAAAGTGGTAAGTTTGTGTTTTTGATTATTGTTTCATTAAAGTTTGTAAGGATGTTATGGGTACTTGAATTGTGGAGAGATTTTTGAGGTTTGATGTTTAAAGGGAGATGTGTACTTTTGGCAGGCATGGAAACTCTTTGAGGACAATTTATTCTTGCTTGTAAATGGTAGATTAAAGGGTTGATTAAATGTTTATGTGTGTAGGAATTAATTTAGGTGATGTATACTTACTATATGTTAATGTGTACTTAAATTTGGAAGCTTGGAAATTAATGGAGAGAGGTGTATGAATCGGCAGCTTGATTTGGTGAACCATAAAAATGTTATTTCATGTTTGGTTTATGGAATATTAATGTTGAATTGTGGTACTTGTTATGACAGCTTGTGTATATGTATGATGGTGTGAGGTTGGACCTGTAAATGAGCTAGGTTAAGTGATTGAATTATTGTAATTTGAGTTTGAAAAATTCTATACTATATGGTGCATATTGAGTGTGATTGTATGCTGCCAAAATGACCAACAATATGTTGTGAATTGTGTTTAGGTTATGGTACAAACCAGAATTGGCATGAATGTGTAGTTTGGTAAGTGTTAAAAGTGTCCCTTGATGAGTAATGAACAAAATGCAATAGGGTAGTTTATGTTTTGGGCCTAGAACGTTAAGTGTGTGGCTCCAATTGGTATGAGACCAATTGGAGGTAAAAATAGGCACAAAATTTGCCAACTTTCATGAAGGAAGTTTACAAAATTATGCTTGTAAGGTAGC